>NW_023494801.1:13880452-13895452 GCF_904425465.1 Colossoma macropomum | reverse complement strand
GAGCTGCATAGTCTGGGTAAAATTTTACCCTTGTGATTGCCCTTTCTCTCTCTCTTTCTCTCTTTTTGGCTTACCGTGATGTGAAGAGTAGGCAGGCTCCTTCAAGGGGAACCCTGCTGTTGGCATCAGCAGGCCCAGTTGGGGAGTCCCAGAGCTTTTGCCGAAGACTTAATTAAGTCTGGACTGATTGAGAGAGCACCTTTCTGCACCTAGAGGACTTCTCGGTGGACACTTGCACTTGACAGGCAGTCATGGGATTTAATTGCTCACAGCTCAGGCCCTACAAAAAACCCAGAAGTCAGCCACCGAGCAAACTCTGCTTAGTTCTTGTGAACTGGAGAAGAGCCATTATGTTGCTCTGTGTCACGCAGCCCAGCTTGTTTGTGTTCTGTCGCCAGTGCATGACTCACTTCTTGGTCCACTTGAAAGATGATGTTATGTTTTGTCACTCAATCCTCAGCTTGAAAGGAATAAAGACTAGCCCTCCATTTCAGTACTGCCTGTAATGTGTCCTTGTCGCATGCTTCACAGTTTCCCTTTGGGGAACCCCCAGCTCCATCTTAAGGGCTATTTCATTCACTCAAATGAAGTTTGTAAGATGACCCCTTGGAGGGGTGAGGGGTTAAGTCAACATGAATGTTGACTTCAGCAGCAGAACATCCCCGGAGATCAGTGCGATATGAAATAATTCCCTGGTGGGCACAGCCAGAACGATGAAATAATTGATAACACTTAAAGCTGTACTATGATTTTTTTTTTTTGTGGAAATTGAAAGAGGTAGCATTACCGAGTCAGGAGAAAAACATGCTGTCTATGCTCTGCTGTGAGTTGCCCTGCATAGCCTTAAATAATAAATACATAAATGATAAAGTCAGAGGTTTGATTAGATTTCATGGACCACATCATACGTCTCTACATAAACGAAGATGTGGCTTGATGTTTAGGTCTCAAGACATCCAAACACCTGCATCCTCAGAGGACATGTCCTTCACCAAGTTTTGCCTGAGTTCTGTTTGAATACTCTTTCAGCACACTCACAGTCATCAGATTCTTCTGCTCAGTGAAGGGGTACTTATACACGCTGTGTGCAATTCCACATGTCCACCAGAGAGGTCTCCAAATCCCCAAATCTTACGCAGTGTAGCTTTGATATTTCAAAACTTTAACTTTGCTACATTCAAATTAGCTTTTGTGTAGAAAACTAGATCATCTGTTATATGTGACTGCTGAAGTAAGCTCATAACTTTCTGGTTAGCATGTTAAGGGCTACAAAGCAACAAAAAAGGAGAGAAATGCACCTTTGATTCTAAACCTAAAGACCAACCCAGCTGAAGCAGTTTTTCACAAAGTGAATGTACGTTGTGCCGTGGCTTCTTAAAAATGATTTGAATTGTAAAATGTTCAAAGCTGATTAGCTCACTAAAAAGCAAGCCTAACTGAGGGTAAGTGCCCACAAGCATCAAGACTCTTTTTCTGTCCTGAAACTCACATGGTGGAATGAACTTCCAATGATTGTCTGAACAGCTGTCTTCAAACACCAACTAAAGACTCATCTCTGTGAAGCATTTAAATGAACACTTACTTGTCGCTCATTGAAATGTCTTGTATTGCACTCATACTGTGTCTTATCTCTGTATTGTGTGTCTTTCTGTGGATCAGCACTGGCTCTTGTTCTGGCAGTCTTTCAGCTCAAGGGTGGTTTGGACTCTATTTGTTCTAGCTAGGATACTTGTGTCCAACAAAGCTCTTTTGCAGGTCGCTCTGGGTAAGATGTAAATAAGTGTGCATCTATTGAAAAATCCATTCTTAGCTACGCTCACCTCCTCTTGCACTGCGAGTGAGCTTCTGCGTAACATACACTATATTGCCAAAAGTATTCCCTTATCTGCCTTCACACGCATATGAACTTGAGTGACGTCCCATTCTTAATCCATAGGATTTAATATGATGTTGGCCCACCCTTTGCAGCTATAACAGCTTCAACTCTTCTGAGAAGGCTTTCCACAAGGTTTAGGAGTGTGTTTATGGGAATTTTTGACGATTCTTCCAGAAGTGCGTTTGTGAGGTCAGACGCTGATGTTGGACGAGAAGGCCTGGCTCGCACCTTTCTGAGGTCAGGACTCTGTGCAGGCCAGTCAAGTTCTTCTACACCAAACTTTACACTTGGCACAATGCAGTCAGACAAGAACCGTTCTCCTGGCAACCGCCAAACCCAGACTCGTCCATCGGCTTGCCAGATGGAGAAGCGTGATTTGTCACTCCAGAGAACACGTCTCCACTGCTCTAGAGTCCAGTTGTGACGTGCTTTACACCACTGCATTCGACGCTTTGCGTTGCGCTTGGTGATGTAAGGCTTGGATGCAGCTGCTCGGCCATGGAAACCCATTCTATGAAGCTCTCTACGCACTGTTCTTGAGCTAATCTGAAGGCCACATGAAGTTTGGAGGTCTGTAGCCATTGACTCTGCAGAAAGTTGAACACCTCTGCACACTATGCGCCTATGCGTCATTTTACGTGGCCTACCACTTCATGGCCGAGTTGCTGTTGTTCTCAATCGCTTCCACTTTGTTATAATATCACTGACAGTTGCCTGTGGAATATTTAGTAGTGAGGAAATTTCACGACTGGACTTGTTACACAGGTGGCATCCTATCGCAGTACCATGCTGGAATTCACTGAGCTCCTTAGAGCGACCCGGTATAAAACCAGGTGCTTGGTTTTATACACCTGTGGCCGTGGAAGTGATTGGAACACCTGAATTCAATGATTTGGATGTGTGAGTAAATACTTTGGCAATATAGTGTAGGTGTTATGCACTACGGAGTCATAAGGTGAAATCAGTGAGCACATAATAAAAACAGAATTGAAACAGAGGGTAGGTGGGAAAAGATACTGGCTTAGTTTCAAAGAACTCTAAGGGCTGCTGGGCCCCCACCTTTCTTCCGGCCTGTGTGGAGGGAACACGGAGCTCTCCCAATCAGTCAGACCACGAGAACAAGGTCAAGCCAGCCTTCATTATCACTGTTTTGTCAGCCAGGATGGACAGCACCTCCCCGCAGACAAAAGCAACAGATGTCCGAGTAGGCGAGATGCAGTTCGTGATGAAAATACCATGCTGACTGCACCACCTGTGCAAGTCGTCTCTTCCAGGAGGCAACAGGATTGCTGAGCCAGGCCTCAGCCACCAGTCCTGGGCAAACCAAGCTTTGGTAGGGAGGGTTCAACACCTAAGCTCCAGCAGGAGTCCAGTATGACAGGGGACAGTGCTTGTGAATATGGAGGAGCTAGAGGATAAAACATGGCAGTATCAGAGTCTGGGTAGTCTATGTAATATTCTAAGCATCCCCTGGGAATCCACTAAGATTTGTGTATACTCGCCTAAATGCACAATGACATGAGAGATTCAGCATTAGGTAAATGTATTCAATATATTTAAAAGTCATACTGAATGAAAAACATTCAATATAGACCAATCAGCCATAACATTAAAACCTTTCCTTGTTTCTACGCTCTCTGTCCATTTTATCAGCTCCACTTACCATATTGGTGCACTTTATAGTTCTACAGTTACAGACTGTAGTCCATCTTTTGTTCTGCTTACCTTGATAGCCCCCTTTTACCATGTTCTACAATGGTCAGGACCCTCACAGAGCAGGTATTGTTTGGGTGGTAGATCATTCTGAGCACCGCAGTGACGTGGTGAAATAGCGGTGTGCTAGTGTGTGTTGCGCTTGTATGAGTGGATCAGTGCTGCTGGAGGTTTGAACCACTGTGTCCACTTGCTGTCCGCTCTATTAAAACCTCTTGCATTGTAGGTTTGTTGCTGCACAGTGTGTGTTAGTCATCCTCTAGTCCCTCATCAGTGGTCACAGGACGCTGTTGGCTGGATATTTTTGGTAGGTAGACTATTCTCAGTCCAGCAGTGACACTGAGGTGTTTAAAAACTCCAGCAGCGCTGCTGTGTCTGATCCAATGGTACCAGCAACTAGGGATGTGCATTCTGACTAATGTTGATATTCGAGTATACATTGGAGTTAATGAACCGATATTTGGTTAAGTGATTAGCAAACAAATCTCCTTTTGCCAAATTTATTATAGGGCTGTAGGCTTAATATTTTAGATGATAACAGTGGTGTTAGTAGACCAAAAAATAGCAAGACACAGAGAATTAAGCAGAGCAGTATGTTAGAATTTTTTTTATTATTATTATTCAAACTGGCCAAGGGAATTCAGTAGGTTTTTGTGTTGCTTGAGTAATTCAGACTGCTCCTTCTGAAGAGCTAAAGAGCTACACTGGAGCAGGGTGTTAATGAGGGCCCATCATCTTTTACAATGGGTATTTTCTCCTTAGTGGACAGTGTGCCAACATATTTGTTTGTGAGAGAAATATATTTTCACTGTTCCTGGACCTAGCTACCATCAGCTGGAGTACTTAACAGAAAAGCTGCACCAGAGCTGACCTCGCTGTCTCTGCCTTCTCAGACACGTGCTTAACGTCATGTCCTTGGGAACCTGCTCATGTTAAGGCATTCATGGTTCATAGTAGCCATGTACAATATACTTACTTGCTCTCAAATATGAGCAAAACTGTCACACCCCTGCTAACACATTTCATGTTGACCAGTGGTGCAAGTTAAAGAGGCTACCTTACATGAGCTGTCCTTGATGGCCACTTTGTTCTTTATTAACAGCAAACACTTTGGCCATGTAATTGATCGGACCGTTTGACTATAAAAGTAGGGGTCTGGCCTAAAGAGTATTTGCTCTACGAGAATTTGGCCCCAGCTCAAATCCGTTTGATGAACCCTGTAATATTCCTCCATGACTGACTTCACAGAGCACCAATGCAAATCTTGAACAAAATGTTCCACTAAAACCCTGGAGAACATTCTGCCATCACTGTGGCAGCTTCTCATCATAGGTCATAGAGCAATTCAATCAAAAGCTCGTGCTGAAGTGACACAGAACAGCTCTCTCCGAGCAGCGTGTGCACAGAAGCAGTGGTGCTGCCTGGCCGGGTGTGACGTGGGGGTAATTGAAATCGATTCGTCAGCTGTTCAGAGAGGCGGCAGGGCTGGTGACAGCACACAGATGCTGCTACTTGAGAACTTTTCTTAGTGAAGTGCTGAACAAATGGTTACCCACCCACAGTCTGACCCACAGCTGCCCAACTCGCCCCTGTCTACAGGGGTGACCAGTGCAATGCTGCTGGTCCATCAGAAATGATGTATAGGGTGGCTAACCCAGTGTATTATATCATATATAGCAGCTGCACTGTAAAATGAGAGCCCCCTGAGTTTTTTACCATGTTTTTAAACTAAGTAGTCGAAGCTACACAAAAAGTCTTGCTGAATCGACATCATGCTACTAGCCTTAGCAGTCCCTTAGATGATTGCAATAGGAAAAAAAAATTTTGTGTGTTTTTAACCGTCTCGACCAACCGGATTGGGGTATTTTTTTCTGAGTTAAGGGCATGAGATCCAACACATGCATATAGTTTTGCTCAAAATAATGTAGACTAATGGTAGCTATGCCACATTAAGAGTTCCTAAAATTTTTAGGGGCGTGTATGTGAACCCACATTTCAGTTCCTCGCTCTCATCACTACATGACTTACGTATCGCTGTTGTCGGAACAAAACCTTGTATTTCCAGACTGGTAACTTTACAGGAGGAAGGAAAAAAACACACTTTACCTCCAGTGTAAGTCAATGGAACCAGACCTCTTTCCAAGTCATTTTGGGCTATTTCTTTTGGTCCGTTCATCATGAAATCTACACATAATGTAAAGCGCAAGAGCCATTTTCAATTTATGACAAAAATGGAGATATGAGATTTGGCTCTGACAGCAGCGATATTAGTTCCTTGGCAGTTACCAAATAATTAATAGTAGTGTCTGAATAAGTGCACTATCAGTGCTTTGCCCACAAATGCGTGGCAGCAGCAGCTATTTCTAGGTTGGACGTGCTTTACTGAATGTTGGCAAAAATCCCGTTCAGTCTTATCAATTTAGATTAGAGTCTACTTTCGCTACATAACGTTTACAGTTTGCAGTTTAAAGTGCTTTGCTGTTGTAGCTAATCAAAACTAGGCATTTTGTAGTGGGATTTGCTGCTTTGCTAATGTTTGCTTGATGAACAAAAAACTACACTTAATCTTACCTTACAGTGTGACCTTTTACATGTATACAAAATATATATATCATGTTAAATTAATAATAGTAAGGCGCCCTAAAGTTCTGTGTTTTTGTCAAAAACTGAGCTACGGTTTCTGCCAATTTCTGTGTTTTTGCTACTATTCTGTAAAACTTGTCCAACCTTACAACAGTTGCTATGAAAGAAGGTATGGGCACATTTGTGTGGACAGGCTAATTTACAGCAGTTACTGAAAGTTAAGTCTTAACATATTACAAGGCGTATCATAATCACACTTAAATATCTCTGCATTAGGAGAAATTGTTACTGTTTTCGTGGTCTAAACGGAGAATCTGGATAGAAGAAACTGGTCTTGGATTAAATACCTTGATCTGCTACCTAAGGCCTTTTGACAAATATTCAAACAGCATGCCTCTGCTAGCCATCTCTGCCACTTCTCCGTCCCCAGCCAGTCAAACCTGCCTAATGATTCGTCTTGCAGCTGCCCAATTAGTCACAGTAATGGTTTGTGTCCTTAGCCCGTGTTGAGCTGCCACTTTCTTTGATAAGTGGATTTTATTAGAAGCTTGTTTGCACCTGATGAAAAGCTCTGACTACCTTTATGAATATTCATCCTCATAGGGGAGTTCACGGTGTTTCACTTTGTTGTTTTTTTTTTATGCTTGACTGATAAATGTGAATTGAGAACTTGCAGTGGGAGAAATAATGAACGGATAAAAAAGGATTTTGTGATTTGTTTATTTATTTATTTATTTTGGTGAACGTTGTCACGCTCTGTCCCCTGGAGTTGTGTCCATGGAGCTTTACATTCAGACGTCATGCTGCGGGATACAAAGTGATCGTTGTCATTAGCGTTGATTGGGTTACCGCCATTGGCCCCTAATTATTCTATGCATATGTTACCACAGCTGGTGTGTTTGTGTTTGTGTGTGTGTGTTTGTGTCTGTGTGTGTGGAGAGGGAGAGAGAGAGAGAGAGAGAGAGAGAGAGAGAGAGAGAGAGAGAGAGAGAGAGAGAGAGAGAGAGAGAGAGAGAGAGAGAGAGAGAGAGAGAGAGAGAGAGAGAGAGAGAGAGATGCGTTCAGTGACTTGCTCAGGGGCGGCTGAAATGCGTAGCAGTTGCCATCCATTCTTTTGCATTAATCATTTTTTCCAGATGTTTAATTCCTAAAGTATGAGCAATATATAAATCTTTCTTTAATGCATAAGTTGTAAAAATGTAGATATTGAATGCATATTGACTAGAGATGCAGTGAAATTTTAGCCACCAAAACATCTGTGCCAAAAATGGGAACGAGAAAAATGGTCGAAAAATTAAAAAATCAAATAGTTCTACAATTAATTGTCAGAATCTAACATTTAACAAATAACTTGAATGATGATGAAAATGAGAAATAGTGATTAAAAACGCTGTTGTTTTTTTTTTCTCTTTTACGCTGGTCAGCACAGACAGTAGCAGATTAACAGTGAAACAGTCATCTTACTTGATTTTTAAAATGATCTAATTTCATGAAATTTTTTAATAAAAAAACATAAATAATACTCAGTAACTCCATATATTTTGGTAGTAAACATTTTTACTTCTGATTTTGAAAGTTGCTTTAAACCTGCGTTTGTTGGATCCTTCCGAGGTTTGTGTCTTTCTTCTCTGATGAACACGTTTCTGCTTTTACTGACACAGATTTATTTTAATTTAAGGTAAAAAAAAGTAAAAAAATGTGAACAAAAGGTTACAAACTTTAAATATCGGTGTCTAGTAAACTAGCGCTGTGATAAAATTTACGTGCACCACACTTAGCCTGGACTAATATAATATGGCAAATCCCATAGAGAAATGAACATTATCATGGTGGTGGTAATTGGATGAGCAAATGCTACTTATGGTAGGAATGGTAATTAAATTAGGGGTAGACCAATTATCGGCCTGACCGATAATCTGAACCGATATCCATCAATTTTCAGATTATCCGAATCAGCATATGAATATGCTTCCTTGCTGATAAATTACCTTTTGTTATTTGTGCCCATATCTGATGGAACAACAAACATGCTTCTGTAGTCTGGCCCTATGGCCTGCCTGCAACATTACTAGACTGATTCAAATGTGGATGACTCATTGAGTGCAACCAAGCAGCACTTCTGTAGTCTGTCTTTACGTCCTGCCCCACGTGAAGTAAATCTAGTAAAACGCGCTGTTTTGTGTTTGTGAGAGATGTAGGAGAATGAAGAAGCACCTGCTTTGGTTCCCACAGTGTGAGGAAAAGGTAAAAATATGTCATGGTTAAACAGTGTAGTTGGTGAAAAGCTGAGTTCACTCAATCATATAATTTCACTCACTCTAGCCAGACAAACGTGACTTGTGCTTGCAGCTCCAGCCCTGCCTGAAACTTCACATTAGTTTGGCGAGAGTGTGTTTCTGTGTGTTGGAGCAGACACGGTGTTCTGTAGTAGTTTGAACACATTCATGATGTGACTGCCTACAGCAGAGCTTCAGTGGGCAAACGCTGCACACAAGCCTCCAGAAAGCGGTAAATTATTTGTAAAATCATAACTTACAATTTTACATTTAGTAAAGAAGTTATATATAATTTCTGCTCATTTTCATTTCTGTTTTCACTGTTTCAAAGTATAGACAACAGCAGCCACTTCCAAAGATTTTGCTGCTTTGCTTAGATTAAACAGGCTTCCATCAAATCATGCAGCACAGAATACATCTGATACATTCAGCACTCCCAGCTACTGCTTGTTATTGCATGACATACATTTTTGGTTGGACAACAAAATGAAATAAACATATTAATATTCATATTCCTTCATTACTTTCGCTTTTTCCTAGTAGTGATAGTTTTTACTTAATGATTGGTCAGATGCTGTGATATTTTTACTGTAGCACATTTACAGTTCTGTGTATTTGGTTAGTCTAGGCTTATTGCAGTTTTTAGTCTCTATCTGGATTTTCTTGTTTGCATCCATGTATTGAAAAGGCAAACTCCACTCATGATGTGTGTCAACACTGTCACTGACTCATACTATGCGTCTGTTTTATATGAAACAGTGCAAATATATTTGTATATATTTTTTAATCTAAAGTTTTTGAGCTCCATTTTTCTTACAAATGCCACTGACTATTAAACGCCATTGAGAGCTATTTAAGGTACTTATTTTATCTTTTAATTATCTTAAAGATAAATTAAATGTTTGTTACTGTTTTACAGCCTATACTGAGTAAAGCTCTAAGCACTTTATTTCTTGTAATGCTCTAATGTTCATTTAATATAAGTTGGGAGTAAGAGTTGCATTCTTGTAAATTTTCACACTACAAGCATCAAATTTATGGTAAATGAATATCAGCCCCAAATATCGTTTATCTCTGTCCTTGATAAACCGTTAATCGGTATCAGGATTAGCCCTGGGAAAAACAATATCAGTCAGCCCCTACATTAAATATTGCTATGTAATGGCATGCCTGGCTGGCATAATTTTATGACCGTTTCTGGCTCTCAGTGTAAAAAAAAAACATTTGTCCTTTTTCATCTACTGTTGTTAATTTTAGACTGCTATTAGTATCGCAAGCCACGGTTTGATCAATATTAATTTCAAAACTCTTACTCACAGTTATTTACACTGAAAGTCAATTTTTCATTCCAATAAAAAGTCAAAGACCAAAAAGTATTTGAATGTTTGCGCTATACTTAAAAATATATTTAAAAAAAATGTTTTGTTAGATTGTCAGACCAAATGGCATTTAATTTGAGCAGACCATGACAGGTCCTTTCAGACGATGGCTGGTATGTGATTATCCTGCTGCTCCACTTGTTCCCCTTTTACCGGTTGAGCAGTTTGTTTGCAGATGTCTGCAGGCTTGCATCCAAAATACCTTTGTATACTTCTGAGTTCATGATCCCATCAGTGAACACAAGCTCAGCAACATCACTGTAGTAAAAAAAAAAAAACAGACTTGACTTTTTCACCTCTGTGCTTTACAGTACTGAGTAGTAGTGCAGTCTCGTTGGGATTCTTCTGCTGGCTTTATTCATACAAAGAGTCTACCATCAGTTTGATGTTGTGCTAAACGTGTTTCTGTCTCAACCAAACATCATTTTGTTAAACATTTTCTAAAGAACAACATTAAAGTTTACCTGTGATTAAATTAGTGTCCAAATACCTTAAGGACACTGAATGTTTCTTTACCTTATAAATATTGGAGTGAAGGTGCTCCACTTGCTCCTTTTTTAGTGGCTCATATAGTTGGGCCAGCAGCTGTTTCTAAAGCTCTAATCTAACCTGAACTTTATGCGAGTAACTTTTAAAGCTTTGTTGCTTTGCTGGCTGTTTCAAATAGTTTCTGGTGCAATCAGTCATTGTTATGAAATTAATGTGTTTTAAATGGAGACTACCCATGGTATTGAAATTAATATCTAACATTGATACTTTTCAAAGTATTGTATGGAAATATAAAATTCCAGTATTATGACGATGCTAATGCCTGGGTGATTTATTTTAAATGTCACCTCTGATGAAGTTTAAACTTTGCGTGATTGTTTAATATGTGCAGATTAGTATATTACAGTGTTGTGGTCACTTAAAGGCCATTGAAGACCTGCATAGTATTTGCTGTGTTCTGACTGGCCTGATAGGGCTGAATTGAGCCGTCGGGTAGGATCATCCTGCTGTCGCGAATAAATTTCACAAGATGTGTCAGTGAAGCACAGAATTTTCCATCCTTTTTTTTTTATGCGTCAACAGGAGATTAGAGCCAGGGTCATGGTCAGGAACTGGGTCAGAGCAGGACAGAAATAGCAGGCTCTTTCATGGCTCAGGGAGTAGCGTGCTGATTATACTACATTATAGATATGAAAATGGCATTTGGCTGTGACCCATGTCATAAGCCTCTCAGCAGAGCAGCTTTCACGTGCATTTTTAAAATGCCCTTTTCTGCTGATCTGGAATCAGCTAAGAGCTAAGGATGCAAAATATATCAACAGATCGTTATCACAGTGTTGGCCTGTGCAACACTGATATCGTAGAAGGCTGTTAAATGCAAATGAGACGTCAAAACAAATCACCACGTGGTTTATTTTAGGCTAGGAGAATCTTGAGCATTCTCAAAGCCTCAAGATGAGATTTTTTTTAATGATGAGAACGTCTGAGAACCACCATGGGCTAAGTTTGGGTGGGAACAAACCGTTTTGTTGAGTGTGTGACATTTCTAAACCAGTCCAATGCCTTGTGAAGGCGAAGCTCAAACTAGGGGACCATGGTGTGCACGTCAACGTCGTCCAACAAATAACAAGCCTGTCAGTAGACCATGAATGTAGTGTAAGTTACCATGGCTGAAAACTCCAATTAAGCATGTACATGTGGTAAAAATAGACATTATTTCTTGGAAGGGAAAAGCAGTTTCATTAAACCAGGTAATACTTTAGCTTTAGAGGAAATCGCTGGACTGATGATAGAAGTTAATGGCCGGTTACCAGTGGATGTTTGTGGCTACAGCTACAATGATACAGCCAGAGTAAATTTGACGTGGAAAGAATTGGGAGCCGCATTCCGGAAAAGACGAGTTATCGGAATTGCAATTAAGCTAAATGGACCAGCGGAATTTGGGGGTGAGTTTTAGAGGGGAGTACCCCTTTTTGCAGCAGATTTGCCACAGTCCAGCACCAAAACTTATCAGGTTGTCCCCAGATGTATATTCTCATTATGAGATCACGCCTGGCCCCACAAGACGATGAGATGATCCAGCAAACAAACAATTTTAATGGAAATAATGCAAAATAACCGTTGTCACATACAGGGTTGTTGGTATTTTGCAGTCATAATATGCACAGCAGTAAAACTGCAGTATGACATTTGTTTATCTGTATTCCTCCTTGGAGATTTAAAAGTGATGGTCAGAAGCTTGGCAGAACAAGCTAGTCCTGGATCAGGACAGCCTTTACACGCTGCCTCAAATTGCAACAATAATAATAGTAGGCCATCAGTGGTAATTCCCATTCCATAGTGACAGCATTCCTGTAGGATTCCAAAGGCTTACAATCAGCTTCACCTGTTTATTTTTTTTGCCCATGCTTCGATTTCTAGCTGCAGGCTGCTGTTTTTACTCTCTTCTGTGCCGCAGAGCATATAAGAGCTATCTAAAGTATCTCCATATGATGGACAGGCCGCGCTATATTTGCACAGCTCGCTTCTCCACGGCTGCCTTTGCTGGGAAACTGACATTGTTTCGGAAACACAACGAGCATGACGCAAGGCTAACAACCCAGGAGCTAATGCTGTCCCAGTGGAGCAGCCCAGATGCCATTCTGCTCCAGCTCATTCTGCCTGATCCATAAAGACAGAACATGGTTTAGCATACACACCCTGCGATGTCCTGCCGTCTTTTCATTAACATCGCCGTTGGTGTCTAAGGCAAATAAGACGCTTACAGTATGTGTAGCTATTGAAAATGAAAATTTTTGGTTGAAATTCAGGACTGAAAAAGCTGACAATAAAGAAAAAGTTTACATAAACTTAATAAAATGATTGCAGGATGAAGGCTAAAATATGTGCCATGAAATCTATCGTCTTTGACAATAGAAGTGGTCGTTCATCCAAGACAAGTCAACTCCATTATTTTTAGTTATACTTTACACTTTGGATCTCTCGTTTGTTCGTCATTTAAAAAAAAAAAAAATGTTTTTCTTCTGTGTTTTGCTGTATTCTGTATATAGAACAGGGTGTTGTACCTCCTCTTAATGAACAATGATTAATCGCTTGTCCGTTGTTCCTTATAGAAACTGTGAAGTAGTTTCACACAACCTACGTTTTCAGTTTGAGCAAATCTGTGAAGACCAGCACAGGAAAGCAAATGAGGCCAAAGTTCGCAAAGTTCGCCTGCCCCCCCCCCATATAACTGCATGTCAGCTGACATAAAAGAATTAGCAGTTAGCATTCTTTTCCAAATGTGTTGAACTGGCCAGTGATGTTGCAGTTTGAAAAGATGTGGTGGTGCTTCATGTTTCGGGGAAAACGAGTGCTTGCTTTCATCCTTCAAGCTCATGCATCGCATGATAGGATGAGACCTAGTGAGTGGAAATTAACCTCATCTAAACTGGGGAGAAAATGGGATAAAAATCCAGTGAAACAAAAAAAAAACCTCCACGTGCAATTTCATGTTTAGCAGCTGCTCCTATCCAAAGCAATTAACAGTAGCAGATCAATGTATAGCAGAAGCAAGACTTCGATCTTGTACACTAAAAATGAGTTTTAGTATACTATTAGTCTACCAGTGTGCTTAATATACATGTAAATGGTTACCAATTAATAAAATATTGATACTGTAGTGTTGACATAGAGTAAGACACCGAAGAGACCATGAATGCATCACGAGAAGTGCTCTTTCTTAAACACCAGGCACAAAGGCACATACAAAGCACTGTCACAGCCACTAGCCACAGACTTCAACCCCAACCACAAAACCACAAAACACCCACACCCCCAACACAGAACAACACAATAAACACATTAAATAAATAAACAGTGACATTAATAACAGCGATAAGTCCTGCTTTAGGAGGGCACACACCTGCTGGTAATGGGTCACTACAATACTTTGGCCTCAATTTCGTTTACACGAGTATGACAGTACTATGTTGTAAGGGTGTAGTATTGCAGTACAGTATCGAAAAAGCAAATAAATAATGGTATAACAAAGTTTGTATCTCTGATGCGCTCCACCTAGGCCTGACACGATTATACTGTCTTCACCTGCTCGTATTTATTAGAGCTGATCATGGTTATTTTCCACATTTGTTAGATTTCACAGTCCTTTTTTTCACAACAGTCAGAGTGTGAGTTGGGTGTTTTTTTTCATCTGTTAGGTTGATGCAAATTCATGTAACCAAAAGAAATCAGACAACCTCTTTATTGACAGACATCTTGGATCGTACAAAAACAGTGAAAGTTTCAGTCAGTCGTCAGCTAAAATTTCATGATTCTGACCAGACCTACGACCGCAGCACTACGGCCTCTTCAGAGAGTCTTTTAGTGGCCGTCTTTTGTAGAAAGCACTGCCGGTGATCAAAACTAGGAATCTGGCTTCATCCGCTTGGAGTACCGGTGGGGGGGAGGGGTGAGTGATTCCCCCACTCATACTTCTGCATTTCATTTTCTTCACAAATTCAAGGCCAAGTCATTGTACACAGTCTTCATGCCAGAGCTTCCAGTGACATTTTCACCAAATTACTCTTCTTTCTTTCACCTCTTCCCTCTACCATCTCTCTCTCTCTCACTCTGTCTCTCTGTCAGCAGCTGTTCACTTCAGTCTGCTCATATACCCAGGCTCATTACAGACAACACACCAGGTCAAACTGCTTTAACTCATCGGTGGAAATTGAACTTGACTGCTGACAGGCTCTCGACCCTGCACTGAATGAAATGCTCTTATGAAGAACCTGCTCCCCAAGGAGTCCACTGTAAACACCCAAAGTGCTGTTTAATCTGAGAGAAATGGGTCACGTTTGATTGTGAAGAGAATGTTCTAATAAAGCTGTTAATACTCTAATTCCTAAATGGAGGTCGAACCACCAGCTCCAACGAGCCGTCGTCTCGTCTTACTGACACTTTCCAATAAAATCCACCTCATCATGATCCCCGGCCAGCCTTGAAAATGCATCAGTTATGCCTTATTAAAGTCAAATGGTGGAGAATTCTGGGAGAAAACGACCTGATAACAAGACTGAATATGATCAAGTGAAAAAGACTGTGAGGATAAGAGGTCTTATTGAGCCTGTCTTTTAATTTGGTGTTTCTCTCTCGCTCTCTCTTTTTCTCTCTTTATCTCTCTCTCTCTCTCTCTCTCTCTCTC
>NW_023494801.1:13717952-13875452 GCF_904425465.1 Colossoma macropomum | reverse complement strand
TTTTCATTATCATTAAAATCATTTGTTGATTTTAAGTCTTTTGGCACTTCATTGTAGGCCATTACATTTTTTTTTGTTGCTTTTTTCCTCTTTCAGACAGAAACCAAAGATACCCTATTTTGACCATTTTCAGCTGTAAATTTATGATAGATGAAGTGTATTTCCTTGTTATGACACAAAGACCTTAAGAAGAATTTCAACTAGGGTACAGGATGAGCTTGTATATAGCCCACTACTGTAATAAATTAGGGTAATGCACGTAATTGCTGAAGACAAAGTACTGGTGATATAGCAAAGTATTTTGCAGGTTACATAAAGCCACACTGCTCTGCAGCACCTAAGTTCTTTTGCCCTTCATGGGAGCAAGAGGTGTGTTGAGAGGGCGCTCTCTCTGATCTGGGTTGTGTAAGATTGTATAAAGCAGTGCATTATGCACAGTCTCGTATGCCTGGATCAGCTCACTGAACTGGGTGATTGAATAATGTCATGAAATATGGAAATTGATGGAAAATGAATCGGGTCACAGTGTGCCCCTTAAATGCATCACATGGAGAAAGAGGTAGTGGCAGAATATCAATAGTCCAGCCAACATTTCGTTAGACCTGTGCCTTCAGTTTAATAGACGTCACAGGAGATTTAAAGATGTGAATGGGTTGAAAATGGACAGAAACCCCTGTTTTTTAAATTTGGCTTGCCGAGTGGGAACACTATGAGATTACCGTTAAAAACCATTTCATAATGTTTTGACATTACGCAATAAGATTATCTCTATTCTGTATTTTTGTCTTTTGTAAGCAGCAGAGTACGACACTTTGTAGAACTGCTGACATCCTTTGGTAAGGCTGAGAAAAAGTGTGTATTGAAATCTGTTTTTGATCAGCTTGATTTTATATTATTATTTTTTATTATTATATTGGAGTCAATGACATATAAGGATTATGAAAAGGCAAATTTTAACATAAACAATTCAAGCATTTGGAATGTGCACATATATTTATATAGAAACAAGGAATGAAGAGAATTTTCATCAAGATTAGTTGGTCATGGTCTTAAAATCGTCATATGGCGCGACCATGATTTACCTTGCAAATGATATATACTGCCTTAGTCTACTTATAAATTTTGTAAAAGTTAATGTAGTAGTGCAGTAACTTTTAAATTTTGAACTTTTGAATTTTGTCATGAACATGTTTTTGTCCTGCACTACTTCCCTATTCATAAATTTTATAGAAGTTTACACAAAGTTTACATACTTTTTTCCCTCTAAAACCCATAAAGCTGATTTTAAAAATGTACAAAAGTGTTATCCACTTGAACATATCATATTTTGGCTACAGAACTTAGATCATTTATTTTGAATTTAATACAGTTATTGTCGCCATTGGTTTCTCCACATGATGAATAGTCGCACCAAATGACGAGAAGAACATTCATGGTTAAAAACAGGTTAAATTAAAATATGATCAGTATATAAATTACATAAAACAAACGGAATAATCTCTTTTCAGTGGGTTTATTATTATAATTGAAAATTACCATTTTATTGAGGTCAAACTATTATAAGAGACGATGCTTTTAAAAATAATCATCTAAAAACGATATACTATTACTTGACATTGCTGGCAGTGTAAAAGCACTGTTTGGCACAAGGATAAGCTTTGCACAGACAGCGCATCTCTAGCGAAAATGCAAGGAAATATTAATTTCACCTAATTTGTTGAACCTCTTTATAACAAGGTTAAGTAAGGCTGTAGGCCAAAACATCAAATTAGTTTATTTGCTTCTTGGTGAAGACACAACCTTCCCCGTGTTAAAGCACAGGGCACACACGGTTTCAGGGCTTAGCTTTTAAGGCTGAAACAGAAGGTCTGGGAGTGATGACCTGTAGGCTGTGCTACAGAGCGTGTCTGCAGTGCCCTCTGCACATGAGACATCTCAGTGATATCCAGATGGTAGAATCTTGAAAACATATGTGAAGAAGCTCAAACAGCATCTGTGCAGAGGTCTTTTATGGGAACATTCTGACATGCCCACAGGACCCTCATAGAGTCATCCTGACGGGGCATCTGAACTGCCTTGGAGGTGCATCCAGGCATATTAGCTTCTGCCGTCTAGAAGACGGTGCTTTGCTCGGACAAAACCTGGTCTCGGACGTTTTAGTCCAGTCTCTATGTATAAACATATGAAGCACCTGGTGCAGGTGCATTCCTTAGCAGCGGGGACAAGGGTATGCCAAGTTTTAAGGTTCATATGTTTAAGGTTTCTGCCAATGTGCTCTGTTTCTGCTGTAGTCTTTGAGATGTCTGGCTCGGTATAAAACATGGTGGCCTCACATAGCCTATTAGCAAGGCCCTTTCAAGGAAAACCACTAAGGGATACTCAAGATTGGTGCAGGCAAAGCATCCAGAGCTAGTGGAATGATGGCACTGTAATGGGAAACCAAAGAAACAGTTACTTTTTAGGACTTCATGATATGAAAAAAAAAAAATCCATATTATAGTCATATTGCTACATATTGATAATAGTTTAATAAAGTGGTATCAAAATAGGAAGTTTGTTGTTGGATATAACTTCATGACTTTATTGCTTTTATGCAACAGTTCTGCAAGATAAAGAAAAAAGTGAAGCAAAAAGTGCCAAATGTAAAACGTGGTTTAATATTGGCAGTTCCTTCCACCATAGTGTAATGTATAGTTTGTGTGATGTATAGAGTCATAAAACTGTTGCAATGTCAGGTTCAGCTCAGCTTTAAAATAGTTGCCAGATGAACCTAAATGTCATTTTGTTCCAGCCAGACTGTAAAGCATTTCACAGCCCATCTCGTTTGCTGATTTGTATTCTGTTTGTTTCTGGCTAATTAGTTTAGTTGTTCTGGCATCTCAGCTGCTGACGGAAAATCTTGCTTAGGAGTCGTTCAGAGTTTGTTGTAGTCCTGAAGTTATCAAATATATCCATTTTCAGGTTTTGTATGTGATAAATTAAAACTCGGTAACAGTAACCAGGGTTGCTACTCAGCAACTGGAGCTCAGCAAAATGATAGTTATTGTGAAAAAATGTACTGTTATCACATATAGTAGAACAGACAATCAGATTGCATCATCTGAACTAACAGTTGTGGAAGTTACAGTATATGAAAAACACATGAATCTTTGATGTGATGTGGCTAAAGACTGACCTGTGGTATGTTTGAGATTATTTTAATTGAATCGTGAATCTTTTGATTCATCCAAACACCTACAGCTCCTCATCTGAAGTATCTGTGATTGGTCAAGATGCTCACAGAAAAACACACAATAAAACACTATTTATATGTTAGCAGTAGGTGGTAGATGGCAAAGCATATATTTCCCATTGTTTTCAGTGTTTTCAATGATCGCAGCATCTGGTGGAATGTTCCGGCAATAGTTCAGTTTTCCCAACTTTTGCTGTTGGCTGCTGCAGTGGGATGAACTGGATGTTGATTTTTTGGGAAACAGGACAAGTGACTGAAATGGGTCCAACAATCTTAGTAGATAAATTATAGCTATCTTGAACACTGAACAGTTATAGTTCATTCAAATCCAGATTTTCCAAGGTTTTTAGAGTGTCTGACTTTGAAGAACAAATAAACCAAGCCAAATCAATTCCATGTCAGCTAAGTTTTCCAGTTTAACCAAAAGATTAACTATACCTGCTTTGCTTATGTCATGGCCCAGTAGGCCCAGTAATCTGAAGCTCAGGCAGGATAACTGATCTTCCTGTTATATTCAAATTTACTTGTTGGTGACTTAGAGGAGATGAGGCGTCTCTTTTTACAGTACACTGCTAATCCCTCTGCTTACATCTGTCCTGAATCAGTGCGTTCAACTGCTGTCATGTACACATCTGAGCACCCAAACTGGCCAGTGGCTGAGAACACACAATCTTTCTGAACACTGCTGACAGCTGTTAGCTCTGTTTCAAGGGCTCTGCCAAAGAGCATGATAAAAACAGTGAATCCATATTAATACCCCACATATTGGCTGGTTTGGCTAACCAGATAGTTATTTTTCATTGCCATCTAGAGGCCCTGAAAGTTCATTTACACACCTTAAAACCACTGGCTCAGTCTTTCAATATCAAACATATATATAGCTTGTATAGTGTTCTGAATGTTTGTTGGCTTCCACTGGTGACACCCTTTCATTCCATCTGCGATATCTTTAAATCTGTTCCTAATGTGTCAAGCTTAGGTCCAATTAGCAGGCTGCAAAGTGAATTAAAATAAATCCATCCTCATGCCCTTGGGTAATGGTGCTTTAGTACCTTTACCCACGAATACATAGATATCTTGTCTGCCAAGTAAGGTTTCACACATCTCAGTACTGAAATGAGGTCACCACATACCAAGATACGAAAAAGGCAAATGTTCGTGACACTCTTGGAGTAATTGAAGTCAGTGTGAATTGGAAATGATAACGCATTTTCCTTCCATGTGATGACACATTTCCTAGTGAAATTTGGTCTCTGAACTAGCTGAGCCTTTTCACTCAATGATAGGTGGGGGTGGTGGAAGAGATGGTGACACATGATGATATTGGTTGATACCAGAACAGTACAATGTGACAGTATTGTTGCTAGAATAATTTAATTCTACCACATAAAAGATCACATTACACTTGTGATGCATGTGTGTGTGTTTGTACATCTTGTACATTCATTTTGTTGGGTGTTTATGAAAGTTGTGGTCAGTTACTCTAAATGTGAGGCGCTTGCAATATTGAACATTTTTTCCCAAGCTGTCTGCTCAGTGTCAGGGAATCAGTACAGGAGACAATTTAGTGCAGCTAGAAGGACATTTATTTTTAATTTGTAAGGCCAGAAATATTTTTGTTAAGTTACATTAAATGAGCCACAGCACCACTGGATTTCAGTTTTGGACAGCTGCTTATTTTATTGTATCATACTAATTGATTTTTTTTTTTTTTTTATTTTGTCTGTGGTCTACACACACACACACACACACACACACACACACACTATCTAAGCCGCTTATCCTCCTGGGTCACAGGGGGCGCCTATCACAGCAGTCATTGGGCAAAATGCAGGTCGCCAGTCCAGTCTGTGAACTACAAATGGCTATTATTGTCTCTACACGGTAGCTTATCCAGCATAATCATTAGAATTATCAGGTTTTATTCAGCAGTTTAGGTGGTGGGCCAGTCCAGGTCAGTTTCAGACAGAATTTTGTTGGACTTTGTTGGTCAGTTTTAAACTCAAAAGTTGATGATGTGGTTTGGGCAAAGGTTTGAGTTTGAGTTTGAACTCAAAACTTGATATGGTTTGGGTCAGGTTGGGCTTGGGCAGAAAATTGTTAAGTTTTATTTGGGTTCAGACCAAATTAAGCCTGATTAAATCTCTATAACAAGGTATAAAAGGTCCATTTTAATTTCAGATTGACTGTAAACAAAATTTGAGAAATTTTCCTGCATCACAGTTTAAAAATAATGTTTTTGCAGCATAGTTTATGTTGTCTTTGGTCTCATCCTGATTCCTTTGAATTATAACCACCTTGAACCTACTTAAAGAGGACCAATATAGGCATGGTATAATCCTCATCTATAATGGAATATATTGATTTCCTTGGAAGTCCTAAAGGTCCAGCGATTCCCTTGTGTTGTAGATTCCTCTGTTCCTCAAGTGGCTTTAATGAAACAGTGGTTCCATTTGGCTGTGTATTTACCACCCCTCTGGGTCTTATTTTATCTTTCATTCTCTCCTTCTCTCTCTCTCTCTCACTCTGAATGCCATTAAAGGTGTGAGTGCTGGAGGAAAGAGCGAGAGTGATCTAGAGTGTACAGCTCCAGGAAGAGAGCCATGATGAGCTCATCTCTCCTTTATCTCTGCCTCACTTCCCTCTGCTGAAAGTGTGAAATAGCAATATCGAGAGACATGCTTAAGAATTTCTCTTCACCTACAGATGTTGACCCTTTTAAGGTCTTGGCATGTATGTGCACCCTGAGTAGGGGAGCCAGTTTTTGAGATACCAGAGATAATTTTTTGATATTCAAACATCTGAACAGATATCAGGTCAATCACAGGTAAGGAAAAACAATGGTGAGAATACAAAAAATGGACTTTGGATGAAGATGACTTGACTTGATATTGTAGGGCTGTAGGCTTACATTTTTAGGTGACAGCACTGGTGTTGCCTAAAAGTATGTCAGGACACAGAGACGGCAGTCAGATTTCATGCTGGATGACTGACGGGGGCTGCCTCTGCAAAAAAGCTAATGAGCTAACAAGTCTCATGTAGAATGCTGATGAGAACTCACTGTTTTCCACACAAAGTATTTTCTCTTCAGTGGACAAAGTGCCAACATATTATTTCTCTGAGAAATATATTTTCATTGTTTTTGGACACCTGTTAACCTAGCCTACTTAGTGAAAGCACAGCCTCCTTGGCAACGCATTCATTCTCAGGCAGTCGTGTTTCAGGGTAATAAAACATAACATACATATTCGCAAATTCAAGCCAAGCAGTCATGTTTCACTGAATTGTAAGCTTGTATGTTTTCTGTTTTTCCACAATGAAACGTAACAAATACCCAAATAGTGATTTCAGTACTTGAATCCTGGCACCTCAAACAATTAAGGCAACATTTATGTAACAATTTTAACTTAAAATAACAGCTTAAATCATTTTGATGGTACACTGACTAATAATAGAGAGAATAGCATCTCTGTCATTGCCACTCTGGGCCTGGAACACCTCCTATAGCACTATGTAACTTTGGAGGTTTACTCTCGCTTTACGGCACCATGTCACACACCAACAACTATGGCTCCTCAGCTAGCTATAGGAAGTAGCTCAGTATTCCTAGTATGGACATCATGGCAGAGGCTGCCAAAAGAATAAGAAGTCGTCTTGGTCGGAGGAAGCGAGGAAGAGAAAAAGGGAGAGTGACTGAGCAAGAAACTGGACAAGAGTGAATCTCGTAGGTGAGGGCTAATAGAAATAAGAGGATATAAGACACGTCTCATGGGTAACAGGAAAATAATGAAAAATCTGACAGCAACAAGTACAGGAACATCCCTGCTAATGTTATTTATGAAAGATTGCGACGTAGGCTGTAACCTAGTTTTTCCAGATGCCAGAAGTCATCTAAACTAGTTCTATTTCAGGCTGGCATGCAAAGAAATAAATTAATCACACAACAAAAAGTTTGGTCAGTTTTTGTTAATTACACACCATAATCTGACCCCCCTGTGTGTGCATGCACGTCTTGCAGGGATATGGAGGCAACAGATTTCACTTGTGATTTCAGTTGTTTACACATAGAACTCTGTAGTGTCCATATGCCTGTGTGACCAGTGTGCATGCATAGTGGAGATGGATTCTGTATCCTTTGGCTTGTCAACGATGGCACAGTACACTCTGCAACTGCAGGGGGACTCCAAGAGCAAAAAATGCCAGTTCTTGCATAATGCTGCTTTAACTGCTGCCTTTACCTTATTGAGTATCCTTTGGTCTTTAGAACAGCATGAATCTGACTGGGTGTGCATTCCACTGGTTGTGTAGGAATGTTGTACCATGTGAAAATGATCATATTGTGCAGTGGATGGCTGCACAGTCTTGCTGTGCACAGCCCTTTCCACCTCATTGCGAAAGGTGCTCAACAGGATTGAGATTAGGAGACTTTGCAGGCCACTGAAGCAATAAAAAGCTCTCGGTCTTGTTCGTGATGGGTTTGTCCGAGTGTGGACAACCTATAGCCATGACAGATATTACAGACTGTTCAGATACATTCTGCCATTCAGATGTTCATCCATGGGTATCAAGGACCCTAATGTGTACCTTGAAAGCATTCCCTACACCATCACACAATCACTAGTGGCCTATAGTGTTGACACCAGGAGAAAGATGACTCCATGCTTGTAAGCCATTCTGATTTTCCCTTCAGCATGAAGCAGAAGAAACATGTATTCATCTGACCAGGCAATTTCCACTTCTCAGTGGTCTAGTTTTGATGCTCCCGTGTCCCATGAGCTTTCTTATTCCTCACTGTCTGTTGGCCCTCAATGTGGTCTTTGGCTGTGTAGCTCAATTAAACCAATGTTGAGTTAATTTATTATTTGCCTGGTTGTGACCTGGCTGTTTACTTTCAATGATTCACTCTGATCCACAGAGAATGGTTAGATTTTGTCCGCAGGATTTCCAGTAGTAGTCACTGGTAGTTTGGTAGGTGATTTTCACACCTTTTTCTTGACACAGTTGTGTGTAAAAAGCCCAGAATCTAGAACCGGCATGCTTAGCATTATCTATCATGCCATGTCCACAGTCAAAAAGATCACTCATTTTGCCCATTCCAAAACTGAATTGGCACTCACTGATGCTAGAAATGCTATCAATGATTTGAAATGCTATCAATGAAACCAAAATGATTTGTTTGAATGTAAAAGTTGTGTGGAGGTAGTTTGTGTACCCTATAAATTGGCATCTCTGTGTATGCATATGTGACTTCTTGGAATGTGCAATTTGTGTGAAAGTGGGGGATGAATCTGTAACTAATGCACTTTAGATGGTCAGCTGTTTAGGTTCTTTTTTTTTCTAACTTTACTAACCATGAGGTTTATGTGAATGATATATGAATTGAGGGCTGGGCCAGGCTAATAACAAGCAAATGTTCTTTCTTGTGAGCAAATTAACCTTACCTTAAATTACTGTCTCTCACTCACGCACAAACATCATTTTTTGGTGCTTAGTTAGTTGTTTTTAGATGTGTGTCTCAGCCGTGGTCACACTGCACAAGATTTTGGACCCAAATTTCTGCAACTGCCTGAACTTTATTGTAGGTTGTTTTTGGTCAGAGAAGCAGCAAATTGGTCGCCGTGTCACATTAAATGTTCAGAGACCACACATTTTAACTTGCGATCAAATAATTCTTTCACAATTTGCAATTTTTGTGTGCAACAGCATGATCGTGATGTTTAGCACACAGTGTAAACCTGCCTTAAGTGAAATTAAGTTGACACATCCTCTACGTCAGGGGTGCGTAATATGTCGATCACGATCGACCAGTTGATCGCACAGTGCGTGTTGGTAGATCACGCCTCATTTAAACAGGCTATCAAATTTAAACACTTTAAACACTTACTGCTTCTTGTGGTGGACAGGTCAACGTGATTTACTGACGCGAAATGTGGCCACTCTCTCTTTAATTTACTGCTTGTTACCAAAATGACGCCACAGCTGCCTAAAGCACTGCTGTGAGTTTGCCCTTCTAGCAATCTAGAAACTTTTCATTTATTTGTAGCCAGTTTGTGTTTGCCCCATTTTTGCGTTTTCCTTTTGTAACCTACACTGGCTCTTTCAGAAGATGAGTGTGAGACCTAGCACAAAGAACCGAACACTTACCTCTTCCATGCAGAGCAGGAGGACAAATTTTTTTACAGTGTCAAACTACAAATGCATTTGCTTGATTTTGCCAAGTAGCCATCGCACTTCCAAAAAAGAGGACAGTTGGGAGGCATTTTTGTACCATACACAGAAACTGTGTTGACAAATTCCCAGCCAAAAGTGAACTCAGGAAGAAAAAAGTGGTCTGGACTACACAAATCGGCTGACAGCATTCTATGCAAATCATCAGAATAAGGTTAGTGTGATTTTTAAGGTGTTTGCCCTGTAATGCTTACTATCAGTATAGGCCACTGAAGTGCATTGAAAAGTTTCAAAGCTTTTAAAAAGGATGAGGCCTGCTCTACAGAGAACACACTTCTGCACACTTTAATTGCTGTTTATTTGCTGAATTTAACATATTGGGGAAAAAAAAAACATAAAATGTGGTCTCTCCAAAAGTTATGGCACATTTTTTATTTTAAACAAATAAAAAATAAATTTGCAGAATATGCTGTATTTCAGTGAGTTAAACATATACCCTGCAGAGGATGTATTAACTTAGAACTCAGAAGATCAATAAAACATGTAACTTGACCGGAGGTGTTCAAACCTGTTCCTACGACCTTACATGAAAAATATCGGAAATTGGCATTGGCCCACAGTCCTCATAACAGGTAGTATTATTGCCCCACCCATTGGCGCATGGTGACGTCATCAAAAATAGAGGTGTGCAAAAGTCATTACATTTAGATGGGAAATTATAGGAGAACAAGGTTTTTGCCTTGCCTGATATAATATAACTAGAAACATAACCTAACAAAGTAACAAAGGTCAGTATCAGATTATCTTTACATATGTCAGATTTAACTGGGCCTGTTATCCTATCAAAGAACAAAATAAAGAAAACTGTAACATCAGATAAACCACGTGATCGCGTATCTTTAAAAAAAAAAAGCTCTCTTCTGCAATGCTGATGTTTATTTTGATGCTGCAGTCAAGCTTTCCTTAATTTGTTCTCAGATAGAATAATAACTCAGTTGAAAACTGTAATCAAAAAGTGTTCAGAACCCAAACATTTGGAATTGCAGTGCAGGCTGACAGCTCAGTTTATACACACAAGGCTTATCACAAGGCTGTCAAAAATCAATTCAACTTCATTGCCCCTTAATATATGCCAGGGGTTCCTCCATGTGGTTGTTTACAAGCGTATTATTCAAGATATATTTCTCATTTCTTTCTCTTAACCTCGCACACGTCCAACAAAGTTGACCCAAAATAAGAGTAGTCCATGTAGAATCCATGAAGACGGAGTGCTTTCCGTTCAGCGGCAAAGTCAATAAATTCGATCTTATGCCTTAAAATAAACATGCTTCCTGCTAGGCCAGAGGGTGGCGGCTTGCGCGTGGTCCGTGGTGGCTGGCTGCTGCCTGAGTTAATGACTTCATTAGAGTCTGAGAGCAAGGCCACACGGTGCAGGGGAGCGCTGGCCTCTCCATCTCTGAGCCCGTGCTGAAATGAAATTAAAATGCATGTCGAGTCCAGTGGTGCTCTCTTCCTCTTCTGGGGTTACACACTAACGAGGAAGAGAGAGAGAGAGAGAGAGAGAGAAGGAGGGAGAGAGAGAGAGAGAGAGATCAGTTGTAGAACCTTATGTAACAATCGTGTTTGCTCTCGGCCTCCGCAGACCCTAATTTAAATCTCTACTGAGACATCCACCAGACACACCGAGAACTCTCTTTTTTTCCCCCTATTCAATTCAATTAAATATGCTTTATTGGCCTGGCAAATGACTGTGCGTGTATTATTAATGCATGGGTTACAGAGTTGAAGACCCACACAATAATGAACAATAGTGGAGAATAGTAAGAAACTGCAAGGCGACCTAAATAGCAGGTGTAATTGGTACTACATTGTAGGGTGTTTTTTTCCCCCCTCCACTCTGTCCATTTCTGGCATGTGCTCTCCCTCACACACCAGCGCAACTCTCAGGATAAGAAATAATACTGATTTTTATTTTTCTATATTTTAGTCATATCCAATTTTGTCCACTAGATAGGACTCCCCCAATCATGCAATACCAGGAGGAAGGTGAAAGCTAGCACAGGCTTCCTCTGAGGGGGCCATCCTACCCACCCAGAGAGAGAGAGGCCAATTGTGCTCTCTTGGACTCCGAACCACGGATGGCTGTAGCATCACCAGGCATTTGAACTCACGATCTTATGATGAAGGGTCAACGCTTAGACAGTTGCGCCATATTATTTCATAGGGAGGCGAAGTACTGCTGATTATAAGGGCCAATTTCTGCCCAAATTCAGGGGCATTTTATTCACAAATTAGAACTCTTTAACCTAATTTCAAATTAACTGTTTAAACTAAAAGGTTAAAAGAGCAATAAGTGATGTTTACAACCAAAAAAAGAAAAAAAAAAATGTAATTGCGTTTGTTTCTCAGTGTGGACACACCTGAGATGAAGGTTCAAGTTACTGCGTAGGCCTGTATGAACAAGCTGTGCATCCACATATGGCCAGTGCCATGTTTAGATCATGTGACACCACCTGGCAAACTTGCTGTAGACGAAAAAGATTTAAATGCTCATTGGTTAAAGCTGCTAAGGCTATGCTGGTCACATTCCCACAGGTTACTGAGTGCAGTAACAGACAGGTGAGCTGCGTGTTGCTGAGTATTGAATGGAAAAAGATATTGCTGAGGATCAGCACTACTTTTTACAAGCTGAAACAGCTCGAGTCGACAGCAAGTAATGTTAGCTCACATAAAAGCACAAAATAAAGAAGGAAGGAAGTTAAGAGACCAGTTTCACCAAAGAAGCAGGGAAAACATCAGATTCGTGTTTTCCAGTTGGAACGTCCTCATGAAGGACGGAGAACCTTCTGCTGGAAAAGTAGGATCAAATACTTTATTTGTTGTCAGGCATCGTCGAAGCGGCCTAAAAGTTATGCTGTTTATTTTTTTTTTTATTATAAATTTACATCAGTGTATGGCAGCATAGTCTGACTTGAAAATGCTAATTCAGTTATGTAGTTACAATTGCATTTCCAATGTGAGTGTTCATTATTAAAGACATCATTCGACGTGTATTTGCATTTCCATTTCTGTGTATCATGGCAGTTAAAGTCAATATGGAAAAGCAGAGGGTTCTTGTTTGTTTTCATCGTCTTGGTGGTATTACTCTGACATTAAAAACAATTGTCCATTTACAGTTACATTTCCTCTCCTAGTTGGTCAAAAGAATCAGTTCCACATGAAAATCACTCTGGACAGAGCTGTCCTCGGCCTGTTTAGGGAATGTTAAAAAGTCAGTCAGTGGTAAACAAGCATTTAGCTCTGCTCCAGAGCCTCCATAGTTTAGACTCTTCGTAAAACATGCCCCATGCCAAAATGTCCCTCCCAACACCCCGCCCACAGTGTTTGATTGACAGAAAACCTCGCTAAGAGTAAAATTTTCATTTTTTGGCAGAGCTGAAGCACCACAAAGAGGAAACGCAGTTGCAAATTTTTTTTCCAATTTCCAGTTTTTCCAATTTTAGTATGTCAGAGGAATAGTATTAAGACAATGAAAGACTTTGCTTTCCCATATAAACTTTTCCAGCCATTATACACAGAATTTAAATTATGTCTTTAATAAAGCGCATTCACTTTGGAAATGCAATTATGAAAATACATTTTAATTAGCATTTTCAAATTTGCATTTGAATTTCGTTAAGTCTGGAGTATGCTGCCATATCGCAGTATAGCAGTATAGCAGTATTTTGGTGCTAGCTTCAGATTATGCAGACAGTGGCAGACATTTCTGCTCCTCACTCAAGCCGTTCTGTAATCACTCCTCTCCAGCTCCGTTATGGGTTTTCTATTTCCTGCTCCTCGCTTACACATCAGAGAAACCCCGCTCGGCCTCCACTCTTAATGATTTATTCTTATGATATTTATTTAAAGTCTTGAACATATGAACAAGATGCTACGCAATTTATTTCATTAATTTATGGCCGTTATTAAAAATTCTGTGCTACACAGGCTTTTCTCTGAAAGTATATGCTTAAAGTGCCCCCCAGTCGCAAGCCAGTGAACTGTCTGGCTCACACTCTGCACAGCTCACATACTCTATCTAGCACCAGCATTCCTGCTAAATTCTGAGCAAATGTTTTGATCATTCTAAAAATAGAAGTCGTTCATATGACTCCAGTTTCTGCTCTTTAGTACGGATGTAATAGTGCTTGGTCCTCATCAGGAAGAGTAAATAATTGGTTAAGCTGCGTTGTTGTCAGTCTGGCATTTTTTTCAGTGATGTCAGCTTCATCTGTGAGTGACAGCAAAGATCAGATATTATTATTATTTTTTTTTACATTTCAAGTCAGGAATACCTCAATCTTAAACAAATATGCTAGTAATAGTCTAGTGGTTATGACAACAGCCATACCAGTTATTGAATACAGACTCCAAAAACAAACATTTCTTACAGTTATCAGTAACTTGCCTCTGACATCTTTTGACAGATGCTATGCTAGTTTTTTTGTAAGGCAATGTAGAAAATCACTGTTTTGTCCTGGACTTGTATTTTAGTATCATGGAAAACTGATTGTTCCTCACTTTTTTTTTTACTTAAGAGTTTGATGTTGTATGTAGAGATCAGTCAAAGTTTTCAAACGTCTGAATAGTCATGAAAGTTCAAAATCGAGTTGTGAATAAGGATTTTTGGTATGCAAATCAGCTTCTCTGTAAAGTTTTATTTTCTCATATTGAGGAACTATGAAATGCATGAGCTCTTTACTAAACCAGACCTTGCATCAGGTCAGAAGCTTTCTATCTGTTTAATTCATTGAAGAATACTGCAAACGGTAAAGACTATTGCACAGTGGTGGAAAAGCTCCACACTGGGCTGCAGATAGTCAGGGTTGGGAGGGTTACATTAAAAATGTGTTACAGTTATGGTAGAGATTACTGATTGCCAGTTGAAAAAAGTAACCTAATCCAAAGGAGTACTAAACTAATGTAATCTAATTACTTTACATTCCTTTCAGATTACTTGACTTTCCTAAGTCATATAATCAAATAAACATGAGAAAAATCATTTTTACAAGACAAACTTTAACTTAAAAGAAGCTACATTAAGTATTATAGGTGCCTTAACTGTATATGCTTTATACCAAAAGGTCACTCTGGTAGTCACTTTTTGAAATCAACAATAACTGTAAATAGAGGCCATTGGGAGGAAATTGGGTTCGTATTAATGTGGAAATGCTTCCTATAGTACAAATATAATGCAGGAACCAGAAAAAAGGGTCTGCTTTTTAAGATGAGGGCGTTTGTACATGGTACCCCTTATCATATACATCTTAAAACATACATTTTATTCAATTGTATCTCACTTGTTGCTCATTGAAACGAGCAGAAACATTCTGTCAAAAGTTAAAACCTTCAGTCCACACAACATTTGTGTATATGAATAAAAACATTTTTATTTGAATTTGATGAAAAGTTATTATTGTGCCTACAATAATTTTTTAATATTTTGCATTCAAACAAAAGGGATAAAAAGTCAGAGGTGCAAAAATGTTGAATATTGGGGAATTTGTGCTCTTTGCCTTTACATATGACACAGTTTGACAGCAAGCATGTGTTTTTTGGGTGTGCAAACAGGCCATCTGCGACAAGAAAGACTGAGAAGCAGGAGACTTTTAATTATGTACACAACACAGGCCAGCTTGATATTCATAGAGAGAGAGAGAGAGAGAGAGAGATTGAATGAGAACATGCAGTATTTTTCCACATGGACTTAGACGTCACTGAGTGCACTAATGTGTAAAGGGAAAGCTGTTTGGTGCCACCGATACCACAGTGCACTCTGGGAGTGAGAGACACACACACACACACACACACACACACACACACACACACACACACTGTGTGAAACAGCGCTCAGGCTACTTAATCCCGCTGAGACGTTATACGACCATTCACTCCCTCAGTTAACTCTGCTAAAGCATGGGTGTGGAATCGAGAGCGTGTCTCATTCTTATGGATTTTACCCATAAGAGTTCTTCACAGTCTACCTGCGGTTAAGACCGACCGGTGCGGTCGCTGTGTACGGTTGCCATGCAACAAGCCTTCAGACGCAGTTCCGTCTAAAGCTGTAATCCTAAAGACGACGCTGCTGCTGCGCTCTTTAAAATTCATCAGTCTTAAAGCGTCTCAAATGAAAATGATAGAGTCCTGTTGGAGGCAGGAGTGTAGGTGTGGGTTTCTTTCTTGCCATCATTGTCTCAAATGGACTGGAAAATGCATTTAAACAAAGTTGTGTGTTTTTTTTGTGTGTGAAATTTACCAAATGAGTTTCGAAACTAGCTTGAACAAAGAGAATTGCTTTCCCTCTCTGGAGTGTGCAAGTCATTTTCCCTGTACACGCTTACTGACTCTTCCGTATGAGCACTTGTTCCTCGCTCATTTATCACACAGCATTATAGGAAGAAGATGCCGGAGCTGCTGTTACTCTCTTTTTAATAATTTTTCATACTTTCCTCTTACCATAATTTCACTGACGTCCAGTCTGTATGGCTCACATGTGAAAACATCTTGTATGAGATATGAGGGCACCATAAGGTGGTGAGTCGGGGGGATGGGGGGCCAAGTAGAACGAGTCCAAGGGCCCTAAAGAAACAGACATCCAAAGACTGTAACTTATTTATTAATTTATTTAATTTCTGCGTGTGATTTTTAGGTTGACTGAAAGATTCTAAATTCAAAAAGCAGCATTCATTAAATAATAATTGTATCCAAGTTTTAGTTACAGTACCAGCAGCAATGTATCTTGTCCTCCAACCCTCTGCCCCATTTCACCTCAAGAACGCTGCCAAATATGCAACTAGGACTTTCAAAAATGTAAGGAAAAAAACATAGAAAGAAGAACAGCATGAACAGTGAATACAGTATGTCACTCGCTAGTGTTTGTGGAGACTACATGGCTATGTGCTTGATTTTTATACTCCTGTTAGCAATGGCTGTGGACCTGAACGCAATAATTAGCAGGGTGTCCACATACTTTTGGCCATGTTTCTGTCATAAACATGTTTCAGGAGAGCACACTGGCTGGTGTCAGTGGTTCCCCTGTGGTGGTGTCAGATGTTCCCTTGTATAAACAATGGTTAAAAATAAATAAGGTACACAACTATCCTACCTTGGTGTGTGTTTACATTGACTTCACACTCCTGGAGCTGTTTAACTGCATTATGGTTTTTGGCTGTGCGTTCTACCAGACATTCTACCTTATTTTATCAGCTTATGTAAAATAATTGTCAGGGCCTGGGGACTTTTCAGCCATCCACTCTTCTCTTGTAAATCCACCCAGAGGAGCTATCCATTTTTTTTCTTGTAATCTTACATGTGATTTTTGCCCACCTCTAAAACCTCATCCTGATTTTTGGTAACATCACTATGCACCAGTGGGTGGGGAAAATTATATTAAGCAATACTAATCATAATATCCATACTATCATGTTTCTCCTTTAGCTTATGGCTCCTTCACCAAGCGGATGAATCTGATTAACACGAGCGTGTTAAAAAGTATTCAAAGAGAACTCAGTTGATTCTGCATTTGAGTCCTAAACATCAGGCCATGCCTTCTTTTCGAGCCTGTGCATGTGATGTATGTAAAAGACATGGTGCGGAAAATTCAATCTGACATGACACATCTAACTTTTAAAGGATCACTTTAGATGTGCAGCCGCACATACACCATATTTTATCTGATTGGATTTTAATATTATTTGAGTATTCATAAAGGTAAAACTGGTTCTTAAGTTCAAAAATTGATACACAGGTACCACACTCCTCGTCTCTCTCTCTCTCTCTCTCTGTCCCTCTGTACTACACTTCGTTGAGCTGTGTTATGTGGTGTTTTAGTGCTGAGCCTGCACTCTCTCTCTGCAGCAGTGATGGATGGGCTGGAGATAGCAGAGCTATGTGCTGGGGAACGCTCCAATCAGCCTGGCTGACACAGGCAGCATTTTCTGAGGGGAAAAGGGCACCTTGCCAGGGTCCACCACTTTCCCCCCACCCCCATACATGCACGTACGCACACACACCCACTGCATCAATCCCCTTCACCCTGCTGTCAGTGCAGGCTCTAATGCTGCAGTACACCAACAGCAAATTGCTCCCCGCAGACACGACCGCACACACTCGCACACGTATAGATAAACTGTAACTCTCCCAGCCTGCTGTCTGTGATCCTGCACACACTGCTCAGGAGGCTCGATCTAAACAGCCAGTGCATTGTTAAGAAGCAACAAGCTTAGCTATAGCAATCAACCTAGCAGACCTTTGAAAACCACATAAAAGTGGCTGCATTAATGGCTGCATTATTTAAGATTATGTTAATTTATTCCATTGTTTATGGTCTCCCTGAAGTGGGGGAGGGTTGATTTCACTCAGTATACATGTAAATACCAAATTAAAGCTGCCATTTGACGAACCTCATAGTTATTATGCCAAAACAATTCAGACTGGATCTGCATATCAGATATGGGACTGACTGTGAATGTGACTGGCTAGTTGAAAACTGACCAGCACTCCTTTTAAGTAACTGCTTGGGATTTTATTAACTCAAATTTAGATGAACTCAATGAAACGTTCATAAGCAACAAATTCAGAGGCCTGAAGTTGTTCTATTAGTTTTGATTAATCATTTTAGTTCTCCTATAAAATGTTGGTTAACTGATGAATAAGTGTGGATTTTATATGTCATGGGCAATATGACAATATTATTGGAGTAAATTACATCACAGTATGTTTTTAATGAGTATCATCAGTACATCACTGAACACAGCTGCATAGATCATAAAGGTAGTAAAGTAGTAGTAACAAGTAGCTGTTTGGATATTATTATTATTATTCTACTATTATTCCATTATGTTATTCATTTGTTTTAATTATTTTTGTTGTTATTTTCCGCATGTTCCTCCTTTAATAGTTTATTTTTGCAAATGTTGAATTAAAACATTGTCCTAAAGAAAACATTTTTATCAGCTTATTAAAAGTGACGCTGGGGTTGAACGATACTATTGATATTGACATGTTATTGCTTTAAAAACACGCATGATCTGATCAAAATTTCAGACCGATATTTGATGACATATGTATTTTAGTCTGAAAAAGCAGTATGTTTAGGTGCTGTTGAGCTACTGCGTTAAAATGTCTGTGTAAAATGTTTATTTTCTGCATTTTAATTTACTGCATTTGTAATCCTCAACAAAATGTTATATTTATCTGTGGATGCTATTGCAGGTGGAGCTAGTCTCAGTTTATACATTTTAGTTTATGTATCATCGTTGGCAATTGGAAGATATCCAATATCTGCATTGGCCCGCAGTTCCCGCATTGGTGCATCCCTAAATAATACTACTGTTTTGCTTGTTCACAAAACCGTGTCTTTATGGACCTGCCACTGTGCCCAGGGGCACAATGATGCTGGAGCAAGAAGAGGGCCGGAAAAGGGAAGCGGGTAATAGTTGAAGATGTCTTTGTATGCTGTAGCATTAACGTTACATATTGCCTGAGCCCTAACTTTGAGAAACAGCCCTAGACTATTATACCCCCTCCACCAAAAACTTTACTGTTGCCACTGTCCATTCTAGTAGGTAGCGTTCCCCTGACATCTGCCAAACCCAGAATCATCCATCAGACAGTCAGATAGTGAAGCATGAGCCATCACTCCAGAGAATATGTTTTTCCAGTGCTGACGTGCTTTACATCACTCCAGCCAACACTAGGTACTGCGCATAGTGATCTTAGACTTGTGTGAAGCCGCTCAGCCATAGGAACCCATTTTGTGAAGCTTCAGACACACAACCCCTGTGCTGATGTTGATTCCAGAGGAAGTTTGGGCCTCAGTTTGGAGGATGGGTGATTTTTACGTGCTACAAGCTTCAGCACTCAGTGGCCTTGCTCAGAGTTTGCATGGTCTACCGCTTCAGAGCTGAGCTGTTGTTGCTCCTAGATGCTTCTGTTTCACAATAATAGCCCAGAAAAGACAGATCCAGCAGGGCAGAAATGTCATGAACTGACGTGTGGCAAAGGTGGCATCCTATGTCATTGCCACGTTTAAAGTCAGTGAGCTGTTCAGTGCGACCCATTCTACTGCCACTGTGTGGAGACTGCATGGCTGTGTGCTTCATTTTGTACTCCTATTAGCAATGGCTGTGGATGAAAGACCTGTACTCAATAATTAAGAGGGTGTACACATCTTTCTGCTCTAAACACACTGGCTGGTGTCAGTGGTTCCTCTGTGGTAATGTCAGGTTTTCACTTGAATAAGCAAAGATTTAAAATAAATAAGGTACACAAATATCTTACCTTGGTATGTGAAAACATCAACCTCACACCCTTGGAGCTGTTTAACTGTATTATGTTTTTTGGCTGTCTATTCTACCAGACATTCCACCTTATAATACCAGCTTCTGTGGCACAGCAATTATCTGGGCCTGGGGACTTTTCAGCCGTCCACTCTTCTCTCCTGAACCCATCAAGACAAGCTTCAGTTCAAACAAACTGCGGCACTTTCTCGTCTGGCCTAATAGCCCCATGTAATTATGTTCCATCATGGACAAGTAGACAAAAACTCATGCTAGGTCTGCTTTGCAGCTGCTGTGGACAATGAAGAGCCAGAACTGCCAAGGGAGAATCTCTTCATCACTGACGAAGGACTGAGTGGCACAAAAAATCATGATATTTTTGCATGTATTTTTAATGCTAATCCAGGTGAATTTAGTCTACGTTTCTACATTTTATAAGTGTTTATGTATCAGTATCATATATGTGTGTGAAAAATGATCGGTTATCTGCATTGGCCCACAATTCCCATATCGGTGCATCCCTGCTATTTACACCATATGATCATTTAAACTTTTCAAAGTGCCTTAAAGAGTTCTTTGCAGCGATGCCATAGAAGAACCACTTTTGTTTCCCCAGAGAACCTTTCAGTGGATGTTTTTAATGAACTACTTTTGTGAAATACATGACTATAAAGAAGCTTTCAGAATTCTGCGTCAGAATTATGTTTCACTCTTGAAAATAAAAGTGCCAGAAAGGGTTCTTCTTTTATTTATCTTTTAATTCAATTAGTGTCTTTTCATAAGGTAGAACAAATGAAATAAAAATTAATTCAGTTAAAATAAAAAAACAAGGGCTACTTTTAATGAGCATTGCACACTTGTGGTATCAGGGACAACCAGGTGGACCTTTAATATTGAGCTTTGTGTTTTTTTGTCATTGGTAGGTTGACTCAAAGTGATTTGTTTCGTTTCACAGTGGCGATGGCGCTTAACGTTTCCACTTTGATAAGCGCCACAGACTCTGAACAGATGAGAAAACAGTTCAGCGCTGCATCCACAAATGCAAGTTAAAACTCTAAAATTCAAAAAAGAAACTATACATAAACAGGATCCAGAAACGCCGCTGCCTTCTCTGGGCCTGAGGTCATTTAAAATGGACTGAAGGGAAATGGAGAAGTGTCCTGTGGTCCAACAAATCAAAATTTGAAATTCTTCTTGGAAATCATGGACACTGTGTCCTCTGGCCTGAAGACCACTCAGCTTGTTATCAGTGCACAGTTCAAAAGCCAGTATTCATGATGGTATAGAGGTTCAGTGCATATGGTATGGGTGACGTGCACATCTGTGAAGGCAACATTAATGCTGAAAGATAGATACATGTTTTGGCAACATATGCTGCCATTCAGACAACGTCTTTTTCAGGGAAGGCCTTGATTATTTCAGCAAGACAATGTCAAACCACATTCTGCATGTATTACAAGAGCATGACTTTGTAGTAGAAGAGTCCAGGTGCTAAACTGATCGCCTACAGTCCAGACCTGTCACCACTGGCAACATGTGGCACATTATGAAATGAAAAATATGACAAAGGAGACCCCGATGAGCAGCTGAAATCCTACATCAAACAAGAACAAGAAAATATTTCACTTTCAAAACTTCAGCAGTCGGTCTCCTAAGTTCTCAAACACTTACAGAGTGTTGTTAAAAGAAGAGGTGATGAAACACAGTGGTAAACATGCCCCCGCCCCAACTTTTCTGGAACGTGTTTTTGGCATCAAATTCGAAATTGCAAATATTTTTCAAAAAACAATTGAATTTCTCAGTTTCAACTTTTGATATGTTGTCTTTGTACTATTTTCAATCAAATATAGGGTTGAAATGATTTGCACATCATTGCATTTTGTTTTTATTTACATTTACATTCACAAAAATATGCTAAACTATTTGCCCTCTGACCTGATATTTAGACCTGTTGCTGGTCTCTATTCACATAAGGCATTTACATGAACCGCAAGCACCCTTTGTGGAACTTTTCTTTCCTTGTTCTTTAGTAAAGAAAATGGTTCTTTATAGAACCATGAACATTCAAAGAACCCTTTGCATGATTAAAGGGTTCTTTGCATCATAAAATGTTCTTCAGATTAATGAAGAATTGGCTGTAGATGGTTTATATATAGAACCATTTTCTTGACAAAAGAAACCTTGAAGAACCATCATTACATCATTAAAACCAGTAATCATCCCACCCTTATCGCTCCTACAGGTGCACACATACTTCAGTGTGTGCCCTTAGGCAGAATATAAGCTTTAGATCACAATACTAGCTGTCGACTGAAAAAGATCTGAGCATGAAAATGGATATATCACAAATGTCTACCACAGGACTCCATATTAAAGCGGCTCGTAGCACATAATTGTTCTTGTCAGTCAGATTTGAGTTATTTTCCGCGTCTCCATGGCCACACAAACCTTCCAGCACTGTAATTAGCTGCACCGTGGTAGAATATGAATGTGTCTCAAGCTACAGTTGTCTTTTAATTATATCAAGTCTATATGCTGTGATGAGTGTGTGAGCAGTGTATAATCATTTGGAAGCATTTTTTCTGCCCAGTCTCTGAAGTGGCTGATGCTTAGTCCTTTTTTTGTCTTCTATAGTGGAGCTCTCCTCTATAATACATTGATGAGGAAATGTGTTTCTCAAGTGTTGTTCTTTAAGCTTCCTGGTTCAGTGTTTCTTTCTTTTACTGTTTTATTTCCATTTCAAGATGTTCAGAAAGGTAACACAGTGTATAGGTATACTTTATAGCCAGTGTGCAAAATACCCCATGGTATTCGGGGTCCTATGTTGGCTGCAAACTGACTTGCCATAATGGCACTTATTCTAGCATAAATAGCAGCAAAATGTTTGGTTTAACAACATTTCAATTATGGAAATGCTCTTTTCTTACACATCTCCTCCTGTGTCTCCAAGACTTTGGAATGGCCTCCTAAGTGACATTAGGCATGCCCCATCTGTGACTGTAGCTGAAAACACATCTATATCAGTAAGCGTTCAGCAGCTGTTAAACCGTTGAACCAGGGATTGAGGACTGTACGCTGTTGTGTTAATGTACGGTGGTGGTGATGGGAAGGAGGAAATCCTTTTTGTGTTTTATTGTAAAGCACTTTGGTTTTAACAGTGCTACATAAATAAAATTTACTCACTTAATAACTTCTCTCGACCAAACTCTTGGGGGAAAGAAAGTTCCATAGTGGCCATAGTTACATTTGCTGCACTTTTAGAAGAAGATGGTTCTTTACGGATTCTTTAATAAAGGCAATGGTTCTATATCGTACCATACCAATTGTTCTACATAGAACCATTTCATGCTTAAATGGTTATATGTTGTATATCGTTCTATGTAGGACCTTCTTGAAAATGTTTCTATATAGCACCAAAAAAGGGGTCGTTTTTTTTGATGCTATATAGAAACATTGCTGTTACAATGTAAAGCTTGTAACAATAGAAGAACACTTTTTGGTGCTATGTCAAACCATAAATGTCTGTCTATTCAAACTGTAATAATTTTAGTAAGTTCATAATACGTAAACTCTGTTCTTCTTCTTGTTAGCTCAGTTTTGAAAGCAGATTTTAATAATAATAAAGTATTTTCTTTATTATCTTGTATTTATGTTTAGTACCTTTTATTTGGTAACGCTTTACATGAACTACATATGTGAAGTATTAATACATTCATTTGAATGAAAATATAATGAAATATTCAGGAGTAAATTAAAATCTGTTCACAAAATAAACAGCCTGTGATACTAAGTCCAGTGGAAGAGATTTAAATGACATTTATTATTGTTCAGAGTGTTTGTCGGTTAGCATTCATTTGTTCATTTACATAAAATGCATGAACACTACAATACCTACTCATACATGAAGCATGAACATTATGTTTACTAAACATTACAGTAAATTTGCATTATTGCTCTTGTTCCAAGTGAAGCTCTTCTGTTTGCCGTTGTTCTACAGTAACAGTGCATGGTGGTCGTAGTGGTTCAGTGAAGTCTTAATGAAGGTGGGTGGCTGATTGCTCAGTATCCAGCTAGAAATATAACACTATAGAGCTGACATTGTGAGCTTGGTTCAGGTTTAAACTGCAAGCCAGTGAGCTGCATAAGTTTTGCATTATACGTAGAAATGTGAAATTGTAGGTGTTTTTCTTAAATGGTATTAAGCGGTCTATAGGGATTGAAACAATTCTTCCTCCTCCACATTTTTGTTGCTAACTAGCCCAGAGTTTTTGAGATATTGACCTCATTCCAACCTCAGAATGTTCAGTCTGATTAGGAATTGTATGCTTGTGTACAGTTTTTGATCGGACACATAGTTTTCATACAATTATCATTAAATGACAGTTTTTATCCCGTATGAATAAATGGTGGGTAAAAGTTTGTGCGGCCATCTGATCTTGATGAGTCCGTTTATAACACCCTAGCAAGCCCCTGGGATACCATAGCAACTGTTGATACCATAGCAAGTGATTGCTTAAGACTGCACAATCACTCTGCATTTTCTAATTACATTAACAAAATGTATTTAATGAATTCAAAAAGGTTTTGGAATTGCAAAGAAGTGTTGGACTGTACTGTTCATGAATATACTATGAATATGTGCAAGTAGTTTGTGAAAAGTGTTACCGTTTATTCCAAAAATTAATTTAAAAAAAAAAAGCTTTTCTTTCATTTTTCCTTCAGTTTTCAGCAAAGTGTCTCATGAATTTCGGTTTCAGTTTTGGCCACAGATTTTCATTGTGGTGCATTACTACCTGTTAGGTTGGTGGCCTCGTAAGGTGACCAAACTAATGACTAGATTAGTGGAAGTACAAAGTAAATGTTTTAGTACAGTGGATATGAGTACATTGTTAGGCTCTGAAACCCCTGTTCCAAACAATTACTATGGAGGATTTTCAGTGGGAGCCAGAGGATGCCTAGAAGCTGAAGGCTGAGTTGAGCGGAGCTGCAGGCTTTTTCATGCCAGAAGATGAAATGGAACTTTAATCTGTCATCTTGCAAACATAACCTTAGGCTCTGTCATCACAGATGGAGCCTTTATTACACAGAAGACTGTTTTGAAGAGCAACCCAATCTGGAAATACCCAGAGAAGAAGTGATATTACAAGAAAAAAAATTCTCTCTAAAAGATTCTCTCGCTCTCTCTTTCTCTGATTGCTGTAACTGCTGATTGTAAGATGTTAGATTGTGGGCGAGCACAACTGCGAAACCCACTGCAGCATCACTGCTCTCGTGCTGTCTTTGCCTTCAGCCTAACAGCATTGACCGTTATGATTGCACCATTAACTCTTTTGGCTAATGTTTCATCTGAGGGCACTGACCGCTTCTAAAAAGTGAGAAAAGAAACAACTCAGGCAAGGGTCATTCAGTGAAGAGGCAAGTGAAGCCACAACTGCATGGCGTTTTTGAGGCCTTTGTTATTCTACAGGGTGTTCCTGTATTGATTCTTCTGAATGCTTGGCTAGACAGATAGGTTTTTAAGGTGAGGTAGATGGTAGATATTTCAAGAGGAAAAACAGCAGGAAGCAAATCCGTAACAGATTTGCTTTGTAGTCTGTATTAAACATTTGCCACAACCTGCAGCTTTGGGCAGTTAAGTTTGTGATCATAGAGCTACCGCTCTCTTTCCCTAAAGGACTGAAAGGTGGAGTGGCACTCTCAGATGGAGTTGTTTCAACAGATTTACACCAGAAGTGACATCAAGTAGCTGGATAATATTGTCTCATAACCTTGTAATTGTTAAGAATTTTTTTACTCCATTTGAAAATGCCAGCTGCCCTTTACATTGTGTGAATGTTTAATGGTGATTGTACTAGTAAAAACAGTCCAGAATTCTTTGGAACAAAATTGTTCATTTTAAGCTACACTATGCAAGTTTGGGGGATTTGGAGACCTCTCTGGTTGAAATGTGTAACTGCATGCAGTGTGAGGAAGAACATTTTATAACGTCGGTTGTGCATTGGATCCCTTCCCCAAGCTATTCGCCTAGAGAGTGATAACAGTATCTGCCCTATGATGGTGCATGGAACTCTTCAGACAACTGAAAGACCCTTACAGGTGGGTTGATCAGGTCTAGCCTGACCCAAAGTTATCCCTCCGTGGAGCGGTAACTATATCTGCCCTATGGTGGTGCATGGAACTATGTGGAGAACCGATGGACCCTACCAGGGGTCCTGATCCAGTCTTACCTATCCCAGAGCTATCTCCTTGGGGACATCTCACAGGAACTGCCTTATGGAGGTTCATGGAGCTCTCTGGAGAACCGAAAGACCCTAACAGATCGGATCTGACTCAACTCAGAACTGTCCCTTCATGTAGATGATAACTGTGTCTACCCTATAGTGGTGAATGGAACTCTGTGAAGAATGAGTAGACCCTACCAGGGATCCAGATCCAGTCTTACTTGACCCAAAGCTATCCCCTCTGGGACAGTTCAACAAATCTGCCATATGGTGGCACAAAGAGCTCTGTGGAGGACCAAACGACCCTAACTGGGATGAGTCTGATGATTTGTGAGCAGGTTAAAAGAATTTTCAGTAATCTTGATTACTATTTTTGTTAGCTAACCACTAAATTGCCTTAGCTTTTCAGAAAGAAAAAGCAGATCTGGATTAGTCCTGAAGCTCTTCAGGTCACGGAGCTGTCTCCACCTCTAGAAAGCCAGGCCATCGTTTATTCTTTTGCCCTCCCGTTTTGCTTGACAACAGTCTTCAGTTCTGGCTTTATGATTCTTAGCTTTTTCAGTAGGTGGCGCAGCAGAGATGGACTGGGTTTGTCGTTCTGTTGTCTCCATGTTGAGCTGAATCTTGTTCTGTTCACTACAGAACTTACAGTGCTGTTCAAGTAAGCACTGAGCCATGCCCCCACTACTCACGTACCTAGCCAATTAAGACAGACCTTATTTTTAAACCCTGTGCTTGTAGATAAAGGCATGTGACATGGTTGAAAAACTCCCACGAAATCCAACCTGACGTCTCTCATTTTTTTATTACTACTTCAGGCTTTACTGGGTGACTCACAGCAGTGTACAGACACCATATTGTAGCATGTTTTTTTCCTTCTCTTAACTCAGTAATGCTACTTCTTTCAGTTTTAATAGAACATTTACATGTGCAGCTTAAATGAACATTAAAAGAGCCATATGCTAAGTCTTTGTTGTATTTTTTCTCCCTGATGTCCACTTCATTCAGTCTGGGCTGAAAGGCTCCCTATAACTTCATTTTGAATGGGTGGAGCTAAACTGCTGTAGACTAAATAGGCAGATATATGTAAATGCATTGCTTTTTTTGTGATATCACAAGGTTATTTCAAAATTTCTACAGCTTAGTTTGCAAATATGGACTATGGACTAGGCAGTGAATGGCACATTGAAACAGGGTTTACACACTAGATTGGAAAAAAAAACCTGAAGTTATGAAGGTTTTTTCTATCTACTATGATTTTACTTCTTTTGGAGAATGGTTTTTCCAGCAGTGACATTATGCACTAAATGTGCTCACCGTTAAACAGGATTTTTCAGTTTGTGTAGACTGACCGACTTCTCTTTATTTGTGATTAGAGAGAGAGCGAGACAGAGAGAGTAAGCGAGAGAGGTTCTCAGAATCAACAAAGCCAGTTTACTCAAAGCGGCTCTGGAGAGCACTCAGAGTAAAGCCAAACAGGAGCACTCACTCTTACTGCTGTTACGTAACTCTGTTGCCTTAAAACACAGGCCCTCCGAGGACAGCAGAGCAACACTGAGCTTAGACAATCTGCTGGCATCAGAACCTGCCTCAGAAAAACAAAAGCAAAGAAAAAACTATTCAAGGTACTACTGCATCAAAAAGCTTTTCACAGACGAACTTTTAAGCTAGTGCTGGGTGGTATTGATGAAATTCAGTGTTATGATTTTTTTTTTCCCAAATAAATCCTACTATCATCTGGGATCCCAGCATCATCTACACTGTTAGAAGTAAAGTTTCTATGCAGGTACATTTTTCGTTCATCTAAATACAAACAATGTAAATGTACCCTTAAAGGTACAACAGTGGTTTTAAGGTTCAATTGTGTACCTTAGTTATGTTTTTTTTTTTGGTTTTTTTTTTTAGGTAAAAAGTATGTATTTGTACTTTTCATAACCTAATGATTTAAAGCAGAACAATAAAATAAAAAGCCTGGAGACGAGACGGGGTGTGTGGAGTCAATACAACTATAATAAATATAATTTCAACAGATTATGATACAATTACATTCCCTGACTAAAGGTACTGAGATGTACCCTTGAGGGTACCACCCCAGTGATAAGAGGGGTCCTGCCCCAGTGAAAGTTTCACACCTTTTTTCTGAGAGTGTAGGAGCAGCATGGAGTGCTGCTGCTCTGTGTTAAAAGAATTCTGGTAACACTTCACTGAAGGGCAGCATACATAAGATTACACCACACCTACCTAAGCGTTTTATAAACCTGTATAGACCTTCATATAGGCTTATTCCAACAAATATCAGTTGTCATAACATTTGCTGAGGTGAAATGAGAGCAAAATTGACAAACAACCTCTACAACATCTGAGATGTGTTGCCTTTTTATTGTTTATGTAGGTTTATTTGTCATGAAAGGCTTATGTAGATGTCATCTAGCATTATGAACACTGCCATACAGTTAAGTGTTACCAGGATGTTTTACAAACTTGATAATAGCTTGTTTTTTGTTTTTTCCTTGTCTTAAAATAACACCAAAGGGAATCTTACACAGTATTGTAAATGTTAACCAGACATGAAGCACATTTCCAGAAAGGAAACTTATTGTTTTAGTTTTAACTTTTTTTTTTTTTTTTAACTCGTTGGACATCCCATTCCAAAACCATGGGCATTAATATGGAGTTGACCTGTTCAAGTTAAAACATTTTTGACTCAGGGTGCCTGTTCTAGACCTGTCACCTGACACTATTTTAAGCAAAGCTGGCTTTTCTTGTTCCTAGCTTTGTTGTTGTTGTTTTTATTTTTTTTTTGTTTTGTTTTGTTTTATCCCCATTAATGCGACTGCTTTTGAAAACAGCCTTCATGCTTTCTTCCTTTTAATTTGGCTCTCTTGTAGTCCCCCCGTACCTGCACCCCTCATTTCCCTCCACATCTATCCAGCACACACAAAGTGAAGAGGCGCCATGAATTATTCACCACCACTTTAACCTCTGTGCTGCTTTCTCGCGTGCCTTTTTCCCCGTTTTCGTTTGCTTACTATGAGGGAACAATGGGGGCAATAGCTCATTAATCAAACAAAGAGCTGTAACTGAGAAAGCAGCAAATGGAAAAGGTGAAGGTGAAAACAGCATGATGCTCAGATACTGTTACCCAGCATTATTAGAGAACATAAAGCTCAGTAGGAGCCACAGCAGGAATCTGATTTGTTTGAAATGTGTTTTTATTGTCAAAAACAAAGAATTTAGAACAATGTCATGATAAAATAATGGACAAAACTTATAAAAAGCTTATAAATTTATTATCATTATTATTTTTTATTTTATTTTTTTTATTTTTTTTTTATAGTGTACTGAGTAAGGGTGGGATCATTGTGTTTTTCTAAAGCTTGCTTCTAGCTGTGTGTCTCCAGTAACATTGTGACTATGCCTGTCACAATTATAACATAATTGCCTGATCACAATTATTTGAGGGGATTGCAATTATTTAAGCTGTTCTGCAATTATTTTCCCACAGTTGTTATCTTTCACAATCAAGGGCTGCTGGTTCAGTTCTACATGGCCATTATAGGTCATTAACGCCACCAGCTCTGCCACCAGACACAACATCCACAAACTGCACTGCATCATCAGGTCTGCAGAAATTACCATTGGTATTAATCTACCCCCCCTGCTTGATCTGCGTATCTCCAGAACTAGGATGTGTGCAGAGAAAATGGATGCCTACTTTACTATGTCTGTGTTGCTGTATAAGTGTGGTTAACCTCAGGTGTGGATGTCTGTGTTACTGTGTAAGTGTGGTAGAACTCAGGTGTGGATGTCTGTGTTACTGTATAAGTGTGGTAGAACTCAGGTGTGGATGTCTGTGTTACTGTATAAGTGTGGTAGAACTCAGGTGTGGATGTCTGTGTTACTGTATAAGTGTGGTAGAACTCAGGTGTGGGTGTCTGTGTTACTGTATAAGTGTGGTAGAACTCAGGTGTGGATGTCTGTGTTACTGTATAAGTGTGGTAGAACTCAGGTGTGGATGTCTGTGTTACTGTGTTAGTGTGGTAGAACTCAGGTGTGGATGTCTGTGTTGCTGTATAAGTGTGGTAGAACTCAAGTGTGGATGTCTGTTACTGTGTGGTAGTACTTATACAATACTCACCACTGCCCTTTTAAAGGATTAAGGTTATAGAACCAGTCAGAAATTAGCATTTTCTGCTTCCTTCTATTTCCATGCTTTTTTTGTCAAACTAACTAATAAAAACTCACCCAATTAAATTATTGTGACGTAAACATAGGATTGTGAAAGCTAACAAGAAAATAATTGTGAATCACAGTTAAATGTGATGATGTATTTCTTGTGACAGGCTCACTTTCTCCCGCTGAAAACATTCCAAAAATCTGACTCCTCAAAAATGTGTACAAACTGATCCTCCACTAAGTCTCTTCCCAACACCATCACCAGTGTGGAAAGGAGGCTGTGAACTTTTTCAAATGTGTCAAATTATACTGTCAAGAGGTTCAGTCATTTCGGCAAAAAAACTATAAGCATTCCACACCTCCTCTCATGTACACACTGATTAGATGGCTCATTGCTTATTCATGGAGGAGAGGAAATCATCTTTAGCTTCCCAATGAAAATCTACCAACAGTGTCCTGTGTGGAGAAGGCCCAGTCATGACATCCACGCATGAAGGCATTCAAGTGGCACTGGTCTATTTTCTTGGTGATATTCCTACATGGGAATGTAATTCTAAAGCTCACCTTTCATGACTTTGTGTTGAGGGCTGAAAATGGTTTGTGTGATGCTGTTCAGCTATCCAGGTTAACCCCATTTAACCTTGCTGCATCTGAGCAGATCTAGGAGAGGAAGGACTTTGCAAGGTGAAACTGGAGATTGCTTTGACTGCTCTGCTGGGTTTGGCATTCCCTTGGGGAACATATAACATCCGATTGCTAAAAATGTTATATTAAGCCCATAAGATAATAGCAATGATTTCATTTTTTGGATGCATCGTGAACATGAGGATCTGTGACCTCGTTGTGTTAGTGGACTGCAATATGATTGTTATCGCATGGCTGTTTGTGTAGGATGCAGTGAGATTCTAAAGTACTCCCCAGAGTAGAGAATATGCCCACATGTTGAAGGACAGCATTGCTTATGATGGTTCTGATGGTAGTGGTTCTAACCGTGTGGTTGTCTGTGTTTCCAGTACAGGATTGGTCAGCTGTATATGATCAGCAAGCACAGCCATGAGCAGAGTGAGAGAGGCGAGGGAGTGGAAGTGGTGCAGAACGAGCCATTTGAGGACCCCAACCATGGGCCTGGCCAGTTCACGGAGAAACGTGTCTATCTCAACAAGTGAGTATCACAACAGCTCATTTATACAAGCCAGAAGGACTCTCCCCTCTACACTGACAATCAACTAAAGCCCTATTTGGACAGGATTAGTTTTACATGAGGAAGTGGGATAATGTAATTATTACCGGCATTTCTCAGTTATTTTAGTCCTGTCCGAATGCGAATGTCAGTCGTTTTTTATTGACTGCGCACTCCTGTGTCAGTAAAGTTTTCGGTGCCTTTTATCTGTGTAATGTTTTCTATATGTAACGTTACTGTCCTGTCTCACATGTACAGCTGTTTGTTGTGAATGGCTAATGGCAAGGCTGATAACGCAATTCAGTCACTTAATACAGGAAGGTAAATAGTTAGGGTAAATCAAATAATGGCTAAAAATGTTTTAACATCTTATTTACTCTTTTCTGGAGTGAAGGGGGGCATACATTGAGTAGCCACTCCCGTCTCTTTCATTTAGACCAAGTTTTCTTATTCTGTGCGAATCGCCCATAAACATCAGAGACGTCCTGAGATAAACTGATATTACCCACCTCCCCATGAAAACTAATCCTTATAGGCCTTATTTGTTTAATTTTAGAGTTGTTGCTGATTCCTGTTTGAGATTCTGTCAAACAAATAATTGCATTTTTGTTGGTTTATATAAGTACTTTGTTAATTGTTAAAACAGTAGAACTTGGCAAAAGGAACTGTCTTAAAAGAATAGATCTCCCAATACCCCTCGATCCAATCCAAGTAGTTTACTATTGAGTATTGGCCGATACTGATCCAATCCAAGTAATTTACTATTACTTAATATTATCGTTTCATGTAATAGCTTTTTGTGAGGTGGCTTTTAGAGGCATTAAACTCTTCAGACGTCTGGTTCCTATCACCACCACTGTGAACAATTCTGAGTCTGTAAGTTTCTCATGAACTGAGCATCTTGTATCAAACCACTCTACATAACTTTGAATATCTTATTAAGAAAATTCCTCAGAATTTAAGAGTTGGTGGAATTCCCTTTTAAGGTTCAAACTAACTAACTTCTATAGTTAGGAACAACTCTACAAACCGACGATGTATGTAACTCACTTCTTGGTCAGTTGTAAGGCCAGTGGTCAACTATCAATTCAGTGCAAAATTGAACTGAAGATTGTACATAGCTTCACAGGCTTATGAACCCACTTAAATTGTCCTTATTCATCTGGTCCTCAAGTGGCTTTACACACGAACCCATGCATGTAGTTCAAGAAGAGAATTCTTAACATTCTGATGGCCTTCGCAAGCATGTTTTCTCCACAGCCTGAAAGATGAGGCCATTTGAAAAGAATGGCAGTGGAATCTATTGCAGCTCTCTAGCCTAGCTTTTAAACACAATTGCTTTCATGGAGAGGGCAGAGCGGTCATTAAAGAGAGCTACACCGGGAGAGTGGCCTCACTTTTACCCCTGTGCCAACTTCAGGATGATACAGAGACAGTGTGGAGGACACATTTCTCTCTGTTATGTGCAGCATTTCGCTGATGCACAATCACCTTCAGTATGTGACTTTCCTGAGCAAAGCCCAACTGAGTATAAAACAGACATATTTAAGGGAGCAGAAGCTATTATTTATTATCTTTTCTGTTGCATATAGTTAGAAAAGAATCCTGGCCCATTTAAATGTCTTCACAAAGGTTAGTATACAAATGCTTATACTATGTTTTTAAAAGTACCCTTGCTTATAATATACACAAAAAAGAACATTGAGTTTTCCATGATCTGCTGTATAGTCTATAGTGTATGTGTGCTCACACTTTAGTTTCTCAGTCTCATAACTGCAAAACGTAAATGTTTTATTTGAACATCCTTCCTATTTTATTAGTATTTAGGGGTCCAAGCACCAAAGGTAAGGCCTACAGACATGAAACTTGGCCAACATGTAGTGCTTCCTCTTGCTACTCAGGCGCATAAGATGAGCCCAATTGGTCTGAAGGTGGCGCTACAGCGTAGTGTTTTATGTTTTGGCCCATACCTTGCACACCATGACACATACTGACAAATCTGGGTGCTTGGCTCATACTAACACAATTCTTCAAAAACTCAAAGTGGCAGAGGAAAAATTTTAAGATATTTTGCATTTTTTTGCAAAATGTACTTTTGGTGAACTTCCCAGGTTTTTCATCCAGTCCTCATGAAACTGGTATCAAATTATCTGCAGGAGCCTGATTCTCAAAACAAAATTGACATTTGTAAAAAACATGGCCACCATGTGCCAGCCAGTCCTGCTGGATTAGAGCATTGTTGACTAAAACAGCTGTAACCCATGAATGTATTATCTGATGCTAATGGGCTTGATAGGTTTATGTGTCTAAAGATTCTGAGTAGCTGTTTTTCAGCATCTGTACAACTAATCAAGCTGAGATTTTGCATGCTGCACCTTTATACTTGTTTAGAAATAAGTTTTAAAAGATGATATGATGATTGGAAAACTGTGGCCACCATAAGCACCTTTCAGCAGGCATTTGACAGGCTTTTGTGTCTATATAGTCTTGATTCCCCTATAAGTTTCAAAGGATTTGGCCATTGTGACACACTACTCAATAAACAAATAGCATATCTTGTACATCATTTGACTTGAGGACATGAAACTGGATTTAAATATTGCAATTTCTTAATAATTTACAATTACAAATGTTTTCATAAAATGAACAACCCATTTCAGACTAGTGTTAGGATTTTGATCCAATCATATTAAATTTGATCTGACATCTGTAGGTAAATATTTATCAAAGTTGACTTTTTTGGCTTGTTGACTTCGTTTAAAGTCTTAGTATACTAATGTCAAAAGGTCAATCTGTACAAAACTCCATCAACAGTCATAATGTATGAAGGACCTTTGATAAAGTCTGACATCATATCATTATTCCCCTGTCTGCAGAAAGACCCCAGTCTGATATATTAGACCTCATTGAGCTGACCTGTGCTTGGACCCCATAGATTGTCGCCTGCAGCTGTATTCAGTATTTCTTGTTATATTTCAAAATAAAAAAACAATAAGCACAGGATTCAAGAGGTAAAGAGTTTGATCTAGTAACATTGGTAAAGCTTCACAATGTATCTTTCACTCCCACCGTCCATATATGGAAACTAAGCTGCAAAAAACAGTCCATTTTAACTGTGTCACTGCTGTGATGTCACAGTCAGGGAAGACAGTGTAACTCATTCATGTTGAAGTAATATGGACTCTTCAGACTCCAGTCTGTTGCAGCCTGGATTGCTTTTTGAATGAGGCACAATGCAGAGCAGCCAACCAGAACAGAGGTCATTTACATAGACCAGCCTTGAAGACACAAAAAAAAAAACAGCTTGTTTAATTCCCAGGGATTTTACTGAACATAGTTTGGAAAGTAGTCATATCAAAATGAATTGTAATTTCTTTTGGTACATAAACTCACACAAAACCTGTAAGTGGAATTGTGAAACTGTGGGTTGTAATTCCATGTGGAAAAAGTCAATAAGGAGATTAGGGGAAAAACAAATTTTAGTAAACAAAACATTTTCTTTAGCGCATCAATCTGCAAACTTCATGCAGTGTGTGAATTCTCTGTAGCATTTTATTGGAAGACTGCCTGCATTAGGACTTCATAACTCATGCATATGCATTGAACGTGTAATCATAAAGCAGTACTTTAGTATTAATGAACAGCTTGACCATTATTTGCAAAACGACATAAGATGTTTTATAAACTAACTGACATTGTCTTGATGTAACAGGACTTACACTAAAGTGACATTTGTTCCATTTATAACAATGTTATGAAGCAATGGGGCTTTTATACCATAAATCAGTTCTGCCGAGGATTTTGTTTCCGTTGAACGTACATGATCATTTTCATGCATATTTTCTGACACACCTCCTACACATTAACTACCCTCACTGTCCATTTTATCAGCTCCAAATACCATATAGGAGCACTTTATAGTTCTACAATTACAGACTGTAGTCCATCTGTTTCTCTGCATACTTTATTAGCCCCCTATTACCTTATTCTTCCGTGATCAGGACCCCCACAGGACCATCACATAGCAGGTATTATTTAGGTGGTGGATCCTTCTCAGCCCTGCAGTGACACTGGCGTAGTGGCAGTGTGTTAGTCTGTGTTGTGCTGGTATGAGTGGATCCAACACAGCAGTGCTGTTGCTTTTTAATGCACAATTGCTGATACTGCAGGAATAATAGTATTAGCCTGTGCAAAAGTTATGGCACATTTTATACTTTATTTTTTTTAGAAATGTACAATAGAAACTGTACACAAAAATTTGCTAAAAGGACATTTTTAAGTGTGTTTCATGTAGAGAATATTTTAGATTATTTTCACTTAGAAACAACGTGATTTGAACAGGGGTGTTCCATTACCAGAGAATGGTGCTTTGTAACACTGGTATATATCTCTGACTTTAGATTAAGGCCCCTTATTTCAATGCAATGCCATTATCTTCATAAAACACCATATGTTAGTTGGTGATTTTGCATTAATTATTCATAAATCTACAAGTATTGCTTTATAAATATGTCATTCAGCGCTTATGCGTGTATTATGTAGCCTAAGTATGTAGCCTTCGAATAAAGTGTTGGCAGATTTTTTTTCCTGATAATGTTTGTGGATTATCTTTGAGTTTTAATCTTTTTGTTTGGTCCTATGCACCTGTGAAAAACATGTTTATCAGTTTGAAAGGTGTTGTTGTACATGCTATGAAAGAGACTGATAACTTTATATCCTAGCCTAGCTGTTGTTTTCAAATTTTGAGTAAATCTTTCTCTTGACAGTAAAAAGCAGGAACCCAGCAGACAGCGTTTCTGATGTTACCTTCAGCAGCTGGAATCACAGTGTGACCGAGTCGGTGGTGAGCTGCCAGAGAGACAGCAACTGTTTAAGCAGCTATTCAGAAAAAAAAACATCAAAGACTAAAACAAAGAGCTGACAAAGTGAACTAGTGTGATGTGATGGACAGCTGAGCTTGAAAGCACAGCCTTTTATCCCTCAGCCTCCCTCCAGAACTGCCACTGCTTTGGCCATTGAAAGAGCTCTGTCTCTAAAGCTCGCCAAGCCCAGTAGGGGGTTGGTGGGTCCAGCGGGAGTTTGCAGCCCACGCTCGGTACGGGAACACTCCTTCAGCTCAGCTGTGATCATGGACTCCCTGTGCAGTTTAACTGGGGTGAGTGAGGAAATGGCCACAGACCCCAGCAGATTCTGAGACACAGCCAGGCTGCTGGCTACTGCGTTCTGAGGGACAGATGTATGTATGTGATATGAGAGGCAAAATGCCAAATGTGACTTCATGTGGTCACAAAATGTGCCTGAAATTATAAAATAGATAGTTACGGTTCTGAAATCTGATTTGTTCAAGTTGTGTAAAACATTAATATGATACGATATTAAAAACATTTTGACGTTCATAGAATCAACGCTGAACGAATGTTGCTTGGCAACCATAGCCAACCTTTACCAAACCACTTAATGGTAAAATCACTGTAACACTTGGTCTCTCTCGGACAATTGCTTCATTTACTAACACATGACCTCTCAAAGCTTATTGCATTATTCACTAAGACTGTAGCTAATCATACAACTGCACATAGGACTGCCTGCTTGCTTGTGAGACAACAGGTTAAAAAAATGTAGCGAAAGATGAAAATTGCCCACCATCTAGCCAGAAAACTTAGTTTAGTAACAAAGATATATTATGCTATATTATGTTAAAATAACTTTGACCAAAATTGTAATTCTACTCATAAACATTTTGGAAAACTGTAACACAAAAGGGCAATGCCCTAGGAGCCTGTTTCACACATAATACCTCTGTATCGTGGTGTTTCTTTTCTTTTCTTTCTTTAGTTTTAGTTATTTCTTTTCTGTTTTCAGTGACTGATCATGTGGTTTGCAGATGCCTCCCTCAACTTTTGGTTGTATGTGTATCCTGGCTTATTCCTTAGCAGATGTTATGCGATTTTTCTCACATTACGACAATCCTGCTTCTAATGCTTATGTATGAGGAAGAGAAATGCATTTTGTGTTTTCCCATGTGCTCCGTGCATAAACTGTACATTAAGGCTCAGAGGCTGGTTTCATGCATAACACACCCTTTTCACACCTGGAATCTGGCACAAATGGCTTAATGCATCTGGCTTTTAGTATGCAAACCCACATCGTGCTTTCCCCAAGAGCCACACTGACTCCAGCCTAACTAATATATCTGTTGACCAATAATCAGCAGACAATGATGTCCTGTACATTTCAGCTGTACAGGCTTATGTGGTAAAGTTAAATTTAAAAGGAAAAAAAAAAAAACAAGAAAAATTAATCCAGATATAATTTGTAGAAATTCACAGTTGACAACTGACAGTCATATTAGTCAGTAAAGTCAGTAGCACAGTTTAACTAAAACTATTAGATTGACATTATAAAATTATATATATTATATATAATATGGGCTGTTGTGCTCTGGCTTTCACTGCTTTCTGCTCATGTTCAGCACGCCTGGAGAATAACAGCTGTTATTGAACCAAAGTCTGCTCTCTCCAGGGTCTTTGATTGGCTTGTTCCTCTGAGGGATGGAAAAGGGTGATAGAAGCCTGTGTCACTGGGTTCGGTCAGTTCAGACTGCAGTGCTTTATTGGAGCAATCGTGATAGCAGGTTGCAAACAGGCTTTTTACGCTAGAAGAATCAAGTGCGACAAATAACAGCAAAATAGTTTCTGGTTGCAGTCTTGAAACCCTGCTGTGTCCAGAGTTAGGGTGCAAAGTGGTGCAGTGTAGAGGCAGACATGTTGAAAGCGAGCAGAGCAGAGTTTGCGCTTATAGAAGCTGAGCAGCGTTGGCACATTGTACATGTTGGTAAACCTATGCTACTCAAACTCTCTCTTGCTTTGCACACGCCTCCATAAAAATGTCTCTCAAGCTAATTGTGATTAAAAAAAAGTTTACAGAATCTAAGAATGGACTCCACGCAGTTCGACTCATTGGCCAAGAGTCAACCCTGACTTTCGTTGGAGTCGAAGAATCGACTCTTTTGGAGAGAGCTCAATGCAGTATGACGCAGAGAATGTTCATTTTAAACTATTTCAAAACCTCTGATTATCCTCCTGGGTCACAGGGAGGTGCTGCAGCCTATCCCAGTACTCACTGGGTGGAAGGCAGGAAACACCCTGAACAGGTCCCCAGTCCATCACCCATCACAGGATGGACACACACACACACACACACACACACACACACACACACACACCTAAGGGCAATTTAGTATCTCCAATATGCCTGACTGCATGTCTTTGGAAGGAAACCGAAGCACCCAGAGGAAACCCACACAATTATTACCCGTCCAGGTAATCGAACCCAGGCCTTGCTGTGAGGCAGCAGCGCTACCCACTGCACCACAATGCCGCTCTGCTTTGAACACAAGATCTCCAAAAGATTTGAAACATTGTAGATTGCCTCACTTGTTTTTGGAATCACTATTGTTTAGTATTATCCCTTATATCAATATGCTTATGCCTAGTATGTCTAATGGTTTCCCTGAATTCCTCGCAGTGAAGCTCTCTTGCACTTGCATCCTGCTCCTCCTCGATGGTTACTCACTTGTTTAACCTCACAACAGTTGCTAAAAAAAGAACATAGAACATAGATAGGTCAATTAGTTCTGAATTTACTACTGATCTTTTGAAGAAATATCCTTCAGTGCCAAGACAGAAGAGGCAGTCAGTGCCAGTCTGGGATGTAGTTTGTTCTAGTGCCTTTATTCCTGGGCCTTCACCAATGGATCAATCAGATACCTTCTTATATTCTTAATCCTTTTAAAGTGCTGGTGAACTACAACTGTGTCAGGTGTGGCGTTCAGAACCATCATTGCTCATTTCTCTCTGACTGATGTTGGACTAACTGGATAAGAGGATTGGCAGTGGGGGGATGAAAGGCATGCAGATTTAGAAGAACAGAGGAACGTATGCAAATTGAGAGACGAAGGGAACTTGGGGGAAAACAAAAGAAAGGCTGTGAGATGAAAAGAGAGACGGAGGAGAGGGTGGCGGCAGCCTGGAGAAGTGCGTGGGAAGAGAGGCGGGTGAGGTCGGGCTTGTATAAGATGGTGTTTAATTTGAGTTTTGGCTCTGAGGAGCTGTACCTGCGTTTACGCCCACCGGCCACCTGCCTGCCTGTGTGAATGTGTGTGTAGTGACAAGCAATAACCCACTGATTCTGGGTGGAATACCATTTTTGGCTGCACAGAATGGCATCAGTTCAGTAAACGTGACTTCTATACACAGCACAGGGCACCCTTCATTTATTTAAATACCAGTCGAAACAGTCATTGAGTACAAGTGACTCATTTTTCAGGAGATTCATTTAAAGATATTAGATATAACATAATCCAGTAGTATTAATGAATGAGAAAGCCAAAGAAAAAATAAGTGGGGAAAAACAGGAGTTCCAGAAATTATTACAAAATTACAGAGAAAATGGGACTAACATCTGTGCAAGATCTGGTAGACGACCAAAACTGTCACTATCAGATAAACAGTACTTAAGGCTTTCATCTTTCAGAGAGAGGAGAAAATCAAGCTCTACTCTTACTTCAGATCTATACATGTTTCTGTCCATCCTTCCACTGTGAGAAGACAACTCAACACTATTAGTCTTAAAAAGGATGTGCAGCTTTTTTAGAAGCTTTTACCAAGGAAAGAAAATAAAGAAAATTTGCAAATCAAGCAAGAAGTTGTTCTTAGAACATTTCCAGAGTCCGGAGAGTCTTCCAAAACTGAACTTTAGAAGTGTGGAGAAATAATCCTGCAGCGTTCTTTAAAAAATAAAAGCAAATCTTCCAAAAAGATGGGAAGCCGTAATAAAGGCAAAGCATGCACACAGTAAATACTGAAAAACTCGATATTATCTTTAGTTACCAAGGCCATTTTCTGCTTTTTTCCTGAAAAATGAAAAAGTTCCATTTTGACTGAACAGACGGTTGAAGAAATCTGCAGTAATAATACAGTGCGATAACTCACTTCCCCAAACTAATATGAACTAATAATAGCATGTAATATATTTGATGCAATTAATCCCTTCTGGAGTTACACTGAGCTACAGTGTTTTTTCACCAGCTGCTTATAGGATGAGAATAACATTCATAACTTGACTGTAAGATAAAATGATTTTGTTTCATTTCTCTTGGTCTGTTCATCATGAAACATTAAAAAAAAACAAAAAAACAATTTGAGTAGTGTTGTAACTTTTTTCATGACCATTTGAGTGCAGGGTCTCCAACTATGTAAAGAGAAGCACAATTTAAACCAGACACAGCTACCAACTATTATAAATAATTACATTTAAAAGAAAAGAAGCAGAAACGCTGCACTTTACTGCTGGGTTCTGTTATGAAACAAGCTTGTGTTAGCCTAATGCATGCCATTAATATACTGTATTCAGTGATAAACACTGCACAGTAAGCTTTAATTAATTGATCTATTCTTTTTTAAATTCTTTTTAATATTGAGGTGGTGCGCAAACATCGATGTGTTGAAAATTTGACAACACAACAGCCATATTAACAATACATCAGCATCAAATATCAACATCCCTATGTCTGCTGTCTGCAATAAAATCTGCATTCTAATTAGCTAACAGGGGAAAAAAAGCACTCCTTCAGTGTCTAATCAAAGAACACGTTTAGTTTTCTACACACTAGCATTAATATCAGAAAGCTGAGTTGAATTAAGACATAAGCTAATTTTGTATTATTTTTAACATTATGTATTATTTTTAATTAATGCTGCATCTAAGTTTATTTATTTATTTATTTAATAATGTCTCTCTGACTTGACTTGGACTTGATGTGTCCAAGTCTTAGTCTTTATTGTAATGATCTCGGCTTTAAGACTAGTTATGAGGTTTTGAAATGCCTGTGACGATACATAACTGTGACAATATATTCAGGGGTTCAAGAAGAAGGAATCGACTACAATAATAATTCAGCACTACTCAGCTTCCCCAGTATAATATCAACTAATAATAGCAAGTAGTGTAATTGATGCATTTCATCTCCTCTGGAATTATACTGGCAGTAAGTGCAGCTTTATTCAGATCCTGTTATATGACTGATTTGCATCTTTATGGGCTACCTGATGTTCTCTGTGCGGCGTGCCCATCCAGTGCACCATCGCAGGTGTGCAGAATCATACGCTTGCGGAATATGAGCAGCCAGCATAAATGTTCTCTTACTCCTGCTGGCCAGACGTTCATTGCTGGCTCCAGGCCTAAATCGATCCCTCTGCATCCACTGTATTCGGGACACAGCAGGGGGGTGGAACTGACACTATTTTCAGTCGCTGAATTCATCTGGATGTAAATTTCTCTCTTCACCCTACTTTACAATGGAGCTGCACCCTATTCCCCCAAATTCCCATCAGTCAGAGCATGCTGGAATGAACCCCCCTATATTCTGGAGAGTTTAGCCTGAGTAGGCAATTTGATTGTGAGTTAGAGGAGGATAAAAGGTGCGAACTGCTGCCTCAGGCTTTGGTGGTGCAAGAAACTTGATAACCCAGATGCCTGTTTCTCTGTGTTCGTCTTTAGGGAGGCACAGTATATTGTTTGTCAATCATTGCGTTGCAATGTTGATATTGCAGAAGACAACAATATGCAAATAAGCCCTCTATCGAACCACGACAGATGGCTGATCTAGGGCTGCAACTACCAAATGTTTCCACTTTCAAATATTCTGTCGAGTGTAATCTTAAATATTTTAAAAGAATTAGGTGGGATTAAAGTAATTGTTTTATTATTATAATCATGTTGTTGTTGTCTTTAAGATCATGCTTTAAAAAAATGAAAAAAGTCTTTTGGTCACCTTGTCAGTGAGTGAGGTGTTTTTTTTTTTTGTTTTTTTTTTAAAGATTATATTTGACCAAGTTAAGCCATTCAAAAGCACACACTCTTAAAGATGGTGCTTCATGGGTTCTTTAGTAAGGAAAATGGTTCTAAATAGAACCATGAACACTCAAAAAAATTCTTTGCAGGATTAAAGGGTTCTTTGCATCATGAAAGCGTTCATCAGATCGATGGAGAATGTGCTGTAGATGGTTCTATATAGAACCTTTCTTGAAAGGAGTTCTATATAGCACTCAAAAGGGTTCTCTAGAACAAAACAAAACTTTGTTTCCTGTTTGACTGGTAACTGATGCTCTGAGGTGCAGGAGTTAAAAGAATTCAGAAGAAACTCTGGACAGACCATTGGGGACTGCCAAATCCTACTTGTGAAAGGGTTAAAGGACTCATATCGGAACTGGGGAGGAAAAAATGGACTGGGACATCTGAGCAAATCATTTTTTAATTGCACTTAATTAAATTGCATTCATGACCAATCTTAGACGTTTGGGATAAGTTAAGGTGGGTGTTTGGATGAACCAAGGCATTCATGTATTCCATCAAATGTGAGTAATTGGTCAAAATAACTCAGATATTTACATTTGTTCAAATGTATTTACATTGGTTCACCATTGTGTTTTAACATTTTGCATGACATACTGTAATCAGAGTATGTAGCAATATTATTGCAATATTTTGCATCGCTCAGCTTTAGCAAGTAGAACTGCAGCTCCAAATTCAAATCGTTCATTCTGAGCTCATGGTTGGATGGTCCGGTCCTAGATCAATGTAAATGAGCCGTTTCTCCCTAGAGCAACCATTAGCAATCCCTCACAGATGCTCTTAGACTGCCTTTATTACTGTTCTTGCGGCCCATAGCACAGCAGATTGAGCTGATAGCATGGTTCGCTGTCTCCTCTCATTTAAGGAAGTGTTATTTGCAGCCAATGTATTATTGGCTGATAAATGGGTAATATAAATTATAATTATTGGTCTGACATTTGGATTACAGCTGATAATTGTACTGGTTAATTTGGCACCCCATCTTTGCTTTTGCACACACTGACTCATTTTGATGCTGGAAAGTAGATTTTTTTCACGGTTTGAGCAAAGAACATCACAATTCATTTGAAACAAATGCTTCTATGAGATGCAGCAAACAAGAGGTGCACTGAAGACTAAAGGCAGCTTGCAGCAGAGGCAGCAACATGTTAAACTGCGAGTTCCGTTATCATCCCGGATTTGTACATCCCTCCTTATTATAATTCTTCTCTCTCTTTTTCAGCAAGCTGCCCAGCTGGGCACGAGCAGTAGTTCCCAAGATCTTCTATGTGACTGAGAAGGCGTGGAACTATTATCCGTACACTATCACCGGTAACCTGCACACCCTGATCTGCACCATTAATAACACACTTCTTGTGGTATCTGTTTCAGTACTTTTTGGGGCCGACTTACAGAAAAAAGAGGTGTTGATTACAGACAGTCTACTGACACTATGCACTGGTGGGGGCAGCCAATTTAGCAAGTTATGCACTAAGAACTTTGATGCACAACTCTAGAAGGGGCAACTTCAGAATTCACATATGACCAGCACATATAACCCCCTGTTTTGTTTTTTTTTTTGGATTGAAGACTTTTTCTGCCTTTTAGGAGAAAAAAAGAATTTATTTGTAATTGTCAAAAGTTCTCAAAATAATGTCTTCTTGATATTTTGACTTAGTAAGTAAAAATAGTGACTTATTATGTCAAAATAGTTATTTATGTTGACTAAGAATAATTATAATAAGTTATTACCCTTTGAGAAGGGTGTTTTATCTTTTTATGTGTATATATAATGAATCACTACATTCCCTTTTTTGATGCCAAAATAGGGTTTGCAGTAGCAGTTTAGTAGATCTCCCTCTTTGTTTTATGTTTTTCTCTGTTGATATGCAAGCTATATTTAAAAATGTATTGTCCTTATAGCTGCACTATGTAAGCTTTGGAGATTTGGAGACCTCTCTGGCAGAAATGAGTAACTGCACACATTGTGCGTTTTTTTTTTCTTAAAAGAATGATATTAATGTCAGTTTTGCCTTGGATCAATTCCCCAAGTGCATGAATCTGATGTTTGCAAGTGCATTGAAAGGGTATTCAAGGAGAAGTCAAAAGTTGGTAAGGACGTGTCTTCTGAGAAATTTAGCAGAATTATCTGCTATTGTCATCCTGTCTTCATAAGTATAATGTCTGACTTTAAGACCTAAACATAGAGCCAGACCTTTTTGAGCCTGTGCATGTAATGTTAATGTGTATTATGTGGTCTGCAAAACTCCTGTGCAGTCGATCTCGGCCGCCTCTGACTTTTAAATGATTATTTCAGTGACTCACAGCAGCGCATGGACACCATATTATTGGGTGTTTTTTCCCCCTGACTCAGTAATGCTATTTGACCTGTATATACAGAGTGACCTATGTTCAGTCTACCTCAGTTGAGATGCTAGATAAAAGTCCTAAAAGTAATGAAAAATGAGTCAGTGAATTCTTGTGCTTATACATAATATTACAAGAACTTAAAAAATCTTTCATTAATAATTGTTATACACCACTTGTCAAATTAGCTTTGCTCAGGGCTAATTAATGCTGTGGATTTGGGGAAATATAACAATGCAGTGTAGTTACAGTCCTCTGTTTTGGATTTTGCATGGACTTTCATTGTTCATTGGATTTGCATGAATTTCTTTTTTTTACTTGGTTTTAATCTCTCTCTCTCTCTCTCTGTCTCTCTGTCTCTCTGTCTCTCTCTCTCTCTCTCTCTCTCTCTCTCTTTCTCTTTCTCTCTCTCTCTCTCTCTCTCTCTCTCTCTCTCTCTCTCTCTCTCTCTCTCTCTCTCTCCCCTCTGTGTTGAACCTGCCTGGGAACTCAGAGTACACAGTGAGTACTGTACTTTTCTTTTTCTTCTTCTTGAAATTAGGAACTGTCATTGCCACTTTATTTGAGACCTTGAGCTATATGTGGCCATCATGTGAACTGTATGTGCTATTGGTTCTTCTAGGGCCCAGTCTATATGTTGGTTCACCAGAAAAATCAACCAATATTATGAGTACATGAATTTATCAATATTAGTGAAGACATCACTGACAGAACCCCAATATTAATGAATGGTATATTTCCTGTGCTGATTAAGTTCATGTTTTAGCACAATACTACTACTACTACTACTACTACTACTACTACTACTACTACTATTATTACTACTACTACTAGTACAAAAATAATAATAAAAAAAATCTATTTAGAACTTCCTTTTAAGTCACCCAATGACGCTATTAAACAAGACCACAATAAGACTTACAAGACCAGCAAAATAGTAAAATCAGAAGAATATCAACAAGGTAAGTAAAAGGAGAAAAAAATGAAAATGAGCAAAATCAACCAAATGCCAAGTGAAAAAGATGAGTTCTGAGATGAGATACGTAGACAAAGTCATATAAGTGTGCAGTTCATGGGGGAGACTGTTCTAAAGCTTTGGGCCAGCAACACTAAATGCCCTATCACCAACAGTTTGGAGGTTGGGACCACAAACAAACGAGTACCAGAAGAGTGAAAGGTACATGTAGAAGAGCATGACTGCATAGATAAGAAACATGCAAAAAACTGCTTTGTATCATATACAAAAAAGTACAGGGAGCCAATGTATGTGCATTAAGGTAGGCCTAATGTTATCCCAGGGTCTAGTATGGGTAAGAACCCTAGCTGCTGAATTTAGCATACACTGTAACCTGTTCAAACTCTGAGCAGGGACAACATTACAATTGTTTATTCTTGAGGTCTCAAAGGCGTGAATAGGGGTCTCAGCTGCAGTGCAGTATTCTCATTCTCAATATTCTTAAGGTTAAAAAAAGCTGCCTTGGCTACACTTTTGATGTTTGGATCAGATGACAGAGTAGTGTCAAAGATGACTTCTAAATTCTTAATGTTATCGCATTAAAGTGTGAACTCCAGTAATATGTTTAACACTGTAAATGAATTTTCCTAGTTTAACCCTTTGAGCGGCCTGTATCAGTGCAGGCTGAAGCCCAGCTGCTTGTGCACTGTTGCTTTGACTCTGGTTCATATACAGTTTTTAAGCAGTAAGTTCCAGTGATGCTCTCTAAATAAACTTTATTTCCACCTATCGATGTGAATTAATCACTAAAGTATATCTGAAGTCTGAAGTATAATTGTATAAACGAAACACACCATTGATGCGGCAGTGCCAGTAATTTGCCAGACTGCATTAGACAGAGTGCAGAAAACTATGAATAAATCAACAAGCAGCAAACTAACAAAAGCAAAGTTTAAAGCTACCGTTCTCTCCAAGAGCCTCCACTGTATTAAGAATTCATGAGAGCAAGAGCACGAAGGCTATACTGCTTAAACCCCCACTTTATTTATTTTTTTTTTTTTTACTTAAAGTCAGTGTCTGGGCTGACTTAAAATTCTGAAACTTTGGGATATTTGAACTTCGCATAATATGTTGAAAGGACATAAAACATAGATTCTTGTTCCATGAACTTACTGTTCAAAATTCAGTTAACTCAGATAAGTTAAAATGTTTCAAAGTGTACAGACATGGTGGAGTTAACTATTCACTATATATATATATATATATATATATATATATATATGATAGATACAATATATGCCCTCACTGGTTGGAACATGAAGCCACTGTTGCCTCACTGGACATTGTTGGTGAAAACTAACGGTGTTTACTCGTGGCTTTCCTGTTCAGGTTCATTTAAGGCCTATATTTGCTGAAAATAACAAATACGTGTTTTGTCCACTCATGCACTGTCAGGAAAAAAAGGATGCTGAACAGGTACATATTTGTTCATCAAAGTACAGACAATGTAAATGTGCTCTCAAAGGTACAGCAATGGTGTTAAGGTCCACTCGTGTACCTTAAATAAGTTCTTCCCTTTATGCAGTTCTGTACAAAGTTCTTCACATTCTGTACTCAGCCCTCTTGTGCTGAAGGGGAAGCTTCTGTCCTTGTGATTAAGTGAGTCATACAGTCATGTTCCCTGTGGAGTGAGCGTGTATCTGTGTGCACGCTTTACTAAGATAAGAACATTGCAATTCCACCACTGCAGGACCTCAATAGCAGCTTCTTCAAGGCCAGTCGAACAGTTTAATGTATCACAAATCATTTTCACATGAAGTTCCACACAAAATGATTTCCAATAACTTTGTGTTATTGTACCATTTGGGCGAAGGCTATTGCTGCCTTCTATTTATTTCTTTATTTCTTTATTCATTTACTAGGTTACATTTAATGTGCATAAAAAAGTAAGTGGCAGTGAACTCTGTGTGGCTCCTGACTGAGGCCATGTTAAGCACTTCAGGGAAGGGCAACAGGACATTTAAAACAGGGCATTAAATATAAGCATAAAGGACTTCTAAATGAAGACGGCAAGGCTGTTTATGTAATCACACACCACTTTTCATGCTCCCAAAGTGATTCGTTAGACTACATATTTGTGTATAAACTCAAAAGTCTGAGTCCACCATTTATTTATTTAATTTCCAGGCGTTCATTTATCAGCGTCAGAAAATATCAACATTTATTTAACAGAAAATCTTGCACTGTTGTTTTGAAAATTATTTTCTTTTGACTTTCCCCTTTCAAATGCATGTGGATAATATTATATCTAATCTCCTCAGATTAACCTAATAAAATTACTAATTTGTACTTAATTGCTGTTTTGATTGCTCTCTGACTTTCGAACATATTGTTTAAAGATAAAAAAAAAATAGGAGGTTAATAGAAATGGCTTCCACGTTAAGGTCTGGAGCCTACAGTGTGAACAGGCTTTCCAGTGTATTGTCTACATATAGCAAATTAAGATCACAGATAATGTCTTTGTCCTGTTTTCCCATTTTCAGATTCCTTTTGATGCTTCATATAACAGTATCACTTGCACAAAAAGAGGTCTAGACGTGAATAAATCCTATTTCGTATAAGAAACAGAGCTTTGTCTGGTTCTCTGTGCAGGGTCTTGTTTATGTTATAGGCTCACACCTGTAGGTTTTACGCTTTCCACAATCAAGTTAGGCCTTAAGATATGACTGAGCAGTGTGGCTGGATAGAGATGAGCAGAAATATGCATTTCTAAGCCAAACTAAAAGCACTGTGGTGTAATCGTTCTGGGCAGAAGCGCACTGTGCTGAGGTAATAGCATTAGCATAATCAGCATTAGGTCTGGGCATGAGAGGAGAAGAGCTCCATTGAGTCTAATGGAGAATGGAAAGGGCATGAGGAGCGTACCAAGCTTAAAGGGACAATAAGAATGATTTTTCCTTTAGAAAAAAGCAATGATTTTGGAGTAGAAACACTTTTGAGAGTCTTGAGTATTTTAGACATGTTAGCAGCTGAAATATTTTAGTTTGTCACAAACCTGAAACACTAGACTTTTACGAGATTTGTCTTCTAATAGTCATGTGAATGAAATGTGGTAGTACCAGAAACAGCTTACTGTGTAAAGAGTATCATCTGTTCCTTCACAGCCTACCACAATTAATATTTTGTTTCATATATAATTATACAGTAAATGTACTACTGAGGACAGACATAATATAAAGCACCCATCTGCAGTTTGATATTCAATAAACTTATACTCCAACCTTGTTGTGTATGTATGAAGAATTCCATGCTCCACACCTGTGCTGAACAGATCATTAAAGCAGTGTGGGTCTAGTAATGAGTTTGATTAGGTGCCAACTGATTTGGGTGGGTGTGTGCCACACGCTTCGTCCACTAAGCCAGGACAGTCTGTTCAGCACCCTGGGAGCTGTCCACTAAGATACTAGTGCCACACAAGTGTCACGATGTTAATATTCATTTTTTTTTCTATATGGGAGTTGCGAAATGATGCACGCTGTGAATCAAATACAGTTAGATTTCATGGTATACAATGTGTGAGATGGGAAAACGTTTGTTTAGTTTTGTTCAACACAATCCATGATATTCCCAACAGTGATAACCAAGAATGTAAACAAAAAAAAGGAAAAGAGTCCTCATAACTGGAAAAAAAACACTATATTATTGGTTTGGTTCACTGAACTTGGGTGGTTGATTATCCAAGCTGTTTGAAATGGTGAGCTGAGAGAGTTCAGCTTGAACTGGACCAAGCAATATCATCCTTGTCTTCATCTCCTGTTTCGGAACACTTAGGTTTCCCAGTTGAGTGCAATAATAATGTGCAAAGAGTATGTGTGTCACAATGCGCATATTAATATTCTTTTTTCTATACAAGATGATACGTGCTGTGCATTGAACGCAGTTAGACTACTGCTGTAAAATGCGTGATAACGGGAATGGTCTCTATAGTTCTATTTAACACTATCCATGATGCTCCTAAAAGTGACAACCATCAACATAAAAAGGCATTTCTCAAAACTGGAAAAAACCGGTTTGATTAGCATAACTTGGATAAATCTCAAGTTAATTCATATTCGCCGGCTTCTTATTTGAATTTTCCTTTCCACTATAAATAATGTAGCATTCACTTCTTCAATTAATGCTTTTTAAAGGCTTCTTAAGTGCTTTTCAGACCGGAATAGTTTTCTTAGGTAGATGAGTTATTTTAATTTTGCCATAGGATGTAGGCAATGTTTATGACCAATTCACATGAGGCAAGAAATCATGGTATAAATTACAGAGATGGGAGTAGTTACTCAGTTTACACATTGCTGTCACACCAAAAATATTCAATATGCAATATTTTCAGCTGTTCACAAGATGGAAATATGTCCAAACATTTGATTTGATTGTAATTTCATTGGCTCCACCATTGCTGTTTGCAATAAATGCAACATAACATTACCTTGGAAATTTACAGCCAACAATCAACATCACTGCATAGAATCCAATCTTTCATAGTTCACAAAACATGTTGGCTTGATTTGGACAGCAGAGAATACAAGTAAATTCTTCTTTGAGAGCTTCCATGCTGCAAAAACCTGCATTGGAATAATATACGGGGATTGCACAGGATTAATATATAACTCATTTTGGAGCAGGAATCTTCTAATTACTGACATGATGGGTTCATACAGGAGTGAAATCTTCAGTAATGACATTATCCCTCTTCCACATGCAGTCTAATCTCAATAGTGCATATTGTGCATGGGCTACAAGAGCCGGTCTGCGGTTCAAATCTGTCTCCCATTGAAAACATGTGGCACATTAGGAAGACTAAAACACGACAAATAAATGACCTGCACGTTTGAGCAGCTGATTTGTATGTGGCAAAAATTTCTGCTTTCTAAACTGCCTTCAGCCCCCAAACATTTACTGATTGTTGTTAAAAGGAAATGTAATGGTAAACCTGCTCCTGTCCCAACTTTTTTGGAATGTGTTGCAGGCATCAAATTTGGAATGAGGCTATATTTACAAAAAGGTTCTTTAGGTAAGACATCAAATGTTTTTGCACTGTCATCCAATTGATGCAGGTCAAACAGAATGTACTAATCACTGCTTTCTATTTATATTAGCATCTCATCTCACGTATTCTCCCAACTTTCAAGGAATTAAGGTTTGTACAATAAGGTATTTAGGAAGCCTCTGCAAGTTTTCTTATTGCTCAGTTAAGTCCATTTTTATTGTTTGATTAAGCAACTAATCAAACGATAAGACTCTGGTTATGGAATTAATAGTCAGAATAATTGGTAGATTACTCGATTACTTATGTAATATATAGTGACAATCCTAATGGCGAGTAAAGATTTCAAATCAATGTGATATACAGTCCCACTGCTATCTTGGCCTGCCAGCTGTGTCTCTCCCTCTCTCTCTTTTTTTCCCCTTCAGTCTGGCAATGGTGGGTGGAGCTAGTAACAAATTGCTGGTGCATTAGTTACTACCATGATTCTTTCCTTTTCTCTTTTCTCTGCAGTCTTCTCCTCTTCTTGTGTGCTGTCATTGATCTTCTCCCTTCCGCACTTTTGCCGCACCCCATCCTTCTTTCCAACGGTTACATAATCCCAGCCCTATTGATCTCTGTAGTGATTGCCGGAGCTGGAGTTAATCTAATCAGGGCGCGGTGTGCCGGGTCTCCAGGGGACTCCAGCAGCCACGGGCTGTGCACAGAGAAGAGGGAGGAGTGGGGGAAAGGATGGAGGGAGGGAGAGAGAGAGCGTGGAGAACAGCGGGGCTGTAAATCCAACAGGCCGGAAAATAGCTCATCATTACAGCCGGCTGCCACACACCAGGCCGATAAAACGCAGCCGTCACGAAGCGTGGCGGCCCACCCTGTGAGAATAGTAGCGGGAGGTGTTAAACAGTGGCCCGACGGAACTTTACTGGCCCTGAACCCTGCAGCAGGAAGACCTGAGTGGACTTAAGTTGTGCCTTTGGATCTGGAATTAAGTTGTGAAGAGTCATTCCTCATAAACCCAAAAAAAAAAAAACTAAAAAAATGTTGTTTTTCCTCAGCAAGAGTGGATGCCTGCCTTCTAGCTGTGCCATATGCTATTGATATGGTCACTGAAACTCAACCATCTGGTCCAAATTTGTCCTTAGACCTTTAAAAAGCTGTGGCTGTTGCACAGCTTGCCTCTTTGCGATAGCTCATCCAAGGGCATTACAGAGTAATCTTTCCATCAGAGCACATTACTCAATCGATGTTGATTTAAAACCAACACCTGAACCAGCAGACAAGTGGATACTCAGTGCTGTGCAAGACTCTTAGGCACCTAAGCACATTATTTCAAACCATTTGTCATGGCAATAAGTGTGTGTTTGTACTTTTATAAACACAACATATCATTAGAATAAATGGTAACACTTTATTTGGATAGTGTGCTTTGTAGATACTTAATTTGCTTTCAAGTTACATTCAACTAAATCCACTAAATTGACAATGATTTTTTTTAACTCTAAACCTGCTCTAATCCCAAGCCTAACAATAACCTCAACCCAAAACCTAAACCCAATCATCACCCTGTTCCTAGCCCTCACTCTGGTCCAAATCCTAACCCTAACCCCACCACTGTTTAGAATCAACTGAGTTTGAAATAGTTTGTTAACAGTTTGAACATCTGTAGATAATCTATCGGGGACTACAGTGGACTATCCACATAAAATGAAAGCGAATGAATGCAAATAAACAGAAAAACGGAACAAGACTTTCATTTTTTCAAAAAGGGCACTCAGTAATGATTCATTCGTAAAGAAAGTGGTTCTATATGGAACCATAAACACTCAAAAAAACACATTGCATGATTAAATCGTTCCTCAGATTGATGGAGAATGTGTGGTTTATGGTTCTATGAAGAACCTTTTTGAAAAGGGTTCTATGTAGTACCAAAAAGGTTTTTCCCTCCATCAATCTGAAGAACACTTTCATGATGCAAAGACCCCTTTAATCATGCAAAGGGTTATTTTGTTATTCATGGTTCTATATACAACCATTTTCTTTACTAATGAAAGGTTAAAGAAACCATCTTTTTAACAGTGTAGTTGATATCTTGTGAGCTAGTTTGAAGAGCTGTGCTTGGTTCCAGATGTCTCCTTGGTACCCCCAGCGATCGCATGGGTCTGTAAAATTCCATCAGCAGCTTTTAAACAGCTGAACCAGGTATTGGCTGATAGCTACAATTAATACTGAGCTGCCATGAGAAGAGGCTTAGAAAGGGTTAAACGAAAATATTGACACACACACAATCACAACTTATTGTATTAATGGTATTTTTATCTATTGTAATATTGATGTTTTCCTAAGCTAATTAAAGCTTACTGACCAGAGAAATACCTTTTTAATTCTACTTTCTCAGGTGCCTAAAGGTTTTGCACAATACTGCATATGCATTAAATTTCAGTGTGTTTCAAAGTCTTAGTTTGGTCTTGCATCATAAAGTAAACAGGCACAGTGAGCCATGAAAATGTCTTGATGTTATATTTTTGCCTTTTTGCCCACCCTTAGTCTGGACCACAGTTCCTGTAATGCTGTCTCCACCCCCCCAACACAATATACCATACAAATAAAATGTAACTGAAATTTAAGAATATGTTTTCAGGCAGTAGAGGTTGCTATTGCCTAGAGAACAGAATGCCCCATGAACGGTTGCTCTCCAAGGTCCTGAAGTGGGGCAGCGTTGCTGTGGTTCAAATGGGTTCAGCGTTGTTCTGAATGTGTACTGCAAGCCGTCGTTTCTTTGGTTGATTGATTGTGACATGGTTCTATAAATGGTGTTGTTGGGTTTCCGCCAGTGTAAATAAAACTTTGAGTGACTCATGTTCGTGGTATAAAGCCCATGGCTAAATGGCACAACGTTCTCAAACAAACATCAGCATTTTAATGTGGGTAGCTGGCTTCCAGAAAAAGAACCGATAAAGTGTGAGTGGGAGAGAACATTACAGTACAGTCTAAGGGCTAAAAGCATTTTAAACTGTGTGAACGAGTGAGAGCATTGCAAAAGAGTGTCATTTAAAGGACACATAATATTATAGTGTGAATGGGGAGAACATTCTAGAACAGTGTGGCTGAGGATGAACTTGTGAACAGTAAGTGGAAGAGGACATTCTAGAACATTCTCGGTTTAAATGGGAATGAACATTCTAGAATAGTGTGAATATGACTGAACTCTTTAGAACAGTGTGAATAGGGGTGATCATTCTGTAACATTTTAAAGAGGTGTGAACTTTCTAGAACAGTGTGTGTATATGGGTGAACTTTCTAGAACAGTGTGTGTGTATATGGGTGAACTTTCTAGAACAGTGTGTGTGTATATGGGTGAACTTTCTAGGACAATTTAAATGAGTGAGAACATTCAAGAGACTTCCAACAGTCATGCAGATGTGGCGCACAAACCCAAAGTTTGCTGGATCTGTGTACTCTGGCCTTCAGAAGTCTAAATAGTGCCTATTGATCTGTAGCACTTTTCATGAATTTTCTTACACTGTCCAGTGTAGAAAATGCTGAATGGGAATCAGGGAATCAGTTTAAGGTTTGTCAGTTTGAATCCATTAAATGTTGGAATGTCAATATGAATTAACACATCTTTGTTTTTTTTTCTACAGTGCTCTTTCTTGCCAAAGTTCTCCATCCACATAGAGACAAAATATGAGGACAACAATGGCAGTAATGACAATGTGAGTAAGTACAAGTGGTATTTGTCTGTGTGTGTTTAGTTTTGTTTATTTTTAGCACAAAATTCTCCTGACTTTGTAGTAAAAGTAGAGAAAAAACTGTCCTGACTTTGGCAAAGTGTGATGTGTTTTATTTCTTCTTGTGCACAACCATTTCTTATTTTCAGTTTTTGCGCATTTCATATTTTCAGTAGGGAACCCTCAGGGACTTCTAGGCCTTCAGGAGATTTAGAAAGCCTAATGACTTTAGGCAGATAAAAAATAAATACCGGTAAAGATGGAATGGAAGTTAAAGCGACACAATTTTAGTTGTTTTTTGATCATTTTAAAGTATTTCTATCGGTCAAATCACCAAGAAAATGTCTGACACAGAGTAAAAGGCAGCTGGCGTTATGGACAAAATGGATATATAAGGTGTGTCTATGTGTGTGTGTATATATATATATATATATATATATATATATATAGTGTGTGTATATATATATATATATATATATATATATATATATATATATATATATATAATGTGTGTGTGTGTGTGTGTGTGTGTGTGTATACACGTCTGCTGTATGTGACACAGTAATGACACAGTCCAAGCCCTGAAAAGCAGCCCCAGACCATTATCCCACCTCAACCAAACTTCTCTGTTGACTCTATGTGCTCCGGTAGAAGCTGTTCTCCTGGCAAACCCAGATTCGTGCATCAGACTGCCAGATAGTGAAGAATGGTTCATCACTCTGGAGAACCCATTTCTGCAGCTAAAGTCTAGTGGGGACATGCTTTACACCACTCCAGCTGATACTTGGCATTGCACTAGGTGACTTTAGGCTTGTGTGCAGCTGCTCGGCCATGGAAACCCACGTCATGAAGCTCCTAGATGCTTCCGGTTCACAATAATAGCACTTGCAGTTGATTGAGGCTGATCTAGCAGGGCAGAAATTTCACGTGCTAACTTGGATGGGTAATGATATACTGTGTCTGTGAGCGCACGTTGTATGACATTTGTACAATAAGATTGACAGGTGGGGGAAAAAGCTTTACCAGCACTTAGCCAGGGGAAATAGAGTCTAGCTGCTATTTAAGATACTTTAGTGGCTGCTTCGCTCTCTCACTGCTTCTATTTACTGAGTCCACACAGCCTGAAGAGGGAATTGGTTCTGTCCCCTTCTTAATATTACTTTAATGAAAAGCAAATGAATCTCCGTTACATGGCATGGGATATGAAGTATTAGCTCATTAAATATTAAAAGAACACAGCCTCCTGCTTATCACGTTTTTTCCTCTTGTTTTATTTTAATGCTTAGAAGTTTTTGCTCCCTTGCTATCACTATGGAAACTATCGCAGACAAGAGATCTAAGTGGAAGTGCAGCAAAGCCCCAGAATTATTCATTATTCTATTCTTTGAGCTGTGACTTGTCCTGGAGTGAGTCTTGGCAGAACTACTCTTTCTGATAGGCCTGGCCTACTTCCAGCCTGAGAGGCGCTATCGCTATGGAGGGTGTTGAGCTGTCTGTGCTGTGTTTGTTAGCGTCTGTCTACACGCGCTCACTCATGGCGTTGCTGATGTCACCTTGTCTACAGCGGCTATATCAAGACATCCTTGTGTCTCATCGTTAGCCGCCAAGCGTACACTTCTAGGTCTGGGGTCCACACAGTATTTTTACAACAGGCTTACCCTCAGCCTCTTCATCCTGTAGCAGGCAAAATACTTTATGATTAATGGATACTGCCTATAGTTATTTTTTATATGGTATTTAATAGCTGTTAATCTAGTAGTTATGTTCTTACGTTGTTGGACTGTGGGCCTGTGTAATATCTAAAAATAATTGGGATGGTATTTCCTGTTGTTTTTGGTAAATTTTGGATTATTGATTATGTCTGTTTTCTATGCTCTGTCTATGCGTATATGCTTTTTTTATAGCACTAACTGATTTAATGAAAATAGTAAATAATAGTAACTTTGTCCTCTTGTTTTGTAAGTCAATACTTCAAAGATGCATTTGTGAGCTACTGCTGGTGTGGGTTCATGACTGTTTCTTCTCTTTAAATGATGCAAGTATTTTCTTTTCATTATTGTGGAAGCGTTCTAGAATTCACCTGTAGAAATCTGCGAGAAACCATAAAGTGATGTATTTTCATAAATTTACAACTCACTTGAACCATGAGGAGATTTATGCTGATGGTCGGTTGCTAGGTAACAGTAAGTTAAGATTTCCTAACTGGAGATAAGATGGTGTAAGATAAGATTCCTAAATTAAGATAAGAATTACTTTTGTAATACACATTTACAAAAAATCTTACCTGTTGGATCTTAAGACAAAATGTTTCTACAACACGCCCCCTGGAGTACAATCAGTAATACAAGCAAAACAAGCTAGCTAGCTTAAACAATATTGTTTGCTAACAAAACAGAATTTTCCTTGCAAGAAGTAACTATTATTTTTACTGTGTGTAATGTGTTCTCTGCACACGTGGCTCACATCTACTGTACATGCTTAACTGGACTTTTTTTTTTGGGTGGGGGAGGGCTTTTTAAGCCATGCTAACTTGCATTGCATTTTGAGGTGAGGACAGGCTTGTTATTTGTCAGACAATGTCAGTGAGCAGGGACAGCACCAGAACTTTTTAATAGGAGTCCTGAAACATTTGAAGAGGGTGCTATACCTGGCTGTTGCAGTGGAAATATGTGACCTGGGTTTTTTTTTTTGGGGGGGGGGGTCTTGCTCTCACTTGCATTTCATTCATTAAACGATGGTCTCCACCAAACAAGGGAATATATCATCCGGGCATGCTTATTCAGTGCACATCAGCGTTGCTCTGTTTATGTAATCAGCCTGATTAACATTTTGACTCTTTACCAAGGCTCTAATTGTTCTTGATCCAGGCTGTGCAGCACGAGCTTCTGCTGCTAATAACGGCAGATGAGGAGAGAACTTATTTTTCAAAAGTTGGGCCAGACGTCGACAACCTGTTTGGTTAAATTTAAACTGATGTGTAAGTAAACTAACTGATCATAAAGAAGTAGGGATGGAGTGAGGTTTATTTTCTCTGATTGCGGTAGACATTCCATGTCTTTTATTTTAATGCAACAAAATGAGTTTGATAATACATTTTATCAAGAATATAAGGGAGTGACAGATCTGGCTTAAGATAGATAAAGAAATAAGTCATTTCATGAAGGCAAACAAGAAAATAACAGCTTAAATCGCTGATAAATTTCTGAACAATTAAAGAACACAGAGAACTCCCACAGGTATGATTTAGTGCACTTTAACCTCTGCACTGTGAAATCGACCAAACTAATTAAAAAAACGTACAGTGTTACAAAAACACAAACTCCGGTGTGGGCTTTGACAAACAGACTAGGTATGAGACTAGCCCTAAGGTCTGTTTGGAATGGATTAGTTTACAAGGTGAGGTGGGATAATGTAATCTTTACTAGCATTTCTCTATGATTTTAATCTCATCCAAATGCAACGTCAGTCCTTTTTATGGCCTGCAATCTCCCATAGCAGTAAAGATTCCAGAGACTTTTACCTTTTGTAAAACGAGCCATAGAAAAAAGCTCAGCTTATATTAGTCCAGTGTGAATCAAATTGATTAGAAATGCAATTGTATTCTGTGGAAAAGGAGATTATTAAGTGTGAAGACACTTGAATTGTTTACTTGTGTTCTCTGTGGCTAAAATCAAGCTGATGTGTACTGTCCTACCTCAAGTCTACAACCTCAAACTCAGAACTGTAAAAGATGTAAAAATACACAGAAAAAGTGTTAGATTTTATGCAGTGATGTTGGCTGTGAATTCCTAAGCGCATGACAATGCTAATGACACAGTAAATTATCTCAAGACAGCAAGTTAGAAGGTTTAGGTAAACTAAATTGAATGTTTTGACTTGTTTTCTGCTCATGTCTGAAGGCAGACAGACTGCCACTGTAAAGGCAGTGTGTAAATCGAGTAGCCACTCCTATCTCAGTTATTCATACTGAGGTTTTTTATCCTGTGCAATTGGTCATAAACATTGCAGACATCCTGTTGTAAAATTACATTACCTCACCTCCCCTTGTAAAACTCCCATCAGCTTAGGGCTTCAGGCTTACCTTCAAATCTGCATGAGCACTTCTGCTCTTCAAAACTAAACCTGCTGCATTTTAGCGATGCGCAAAGTGGGCGCACTTTCATGAGAGAAGTGATTTGCTTCCCAGTAATGAAAAGAGTTAATACACTCTGTACACAGCTGTGCTCTCAGACACCAGAGCTTTAATGGAGTTAGTTTTGTGTAATGTACATTTATATAGGGTTTTAGATGTAGTACATCACCTGTCTTGCACTGAGGACATGGACCAACAAGACAGTTGGTATGATGAAAAAGCCACAGGCTAAGGCGATGTAAACATACTTGTAGTCACTGAAGCAGTCCAGTACCTGTTGAAGAAACCTCCTCACTCAAAGTGGCAGCAGTTGGTATCCCTCTTCTTCCCTTTGCTGTTTCGGAACCTTTTGGTTGTCTTTTTGAAGGAGTAAGCCCACATACAAATCTGATATATGGCAATATCTGAGTTTCAAATATGACATATATTACATATGAAATCACATATATCAATTTCAACACGAAATATAAAAATATATTAGCATATGTGGATTTCCCTTATATCCAACTTATATTTGTCACATAGGGCCATATATGTGACACATGCCAATTTATTCAAAAGTGGCCATTTTCAAATATGGGACAAACAAACATGTATGCGTAACATGTTTAACAATATATAATAGAAAACATTTTTATGTAAAAGACGTATATTTAAGCAACAGAACACGAGAGGGAGTGTGTTATTGCGAAATAACATCACGGCATGACCTTGAGTGTTCTATTGCTTTTACACAACAGTTAAATAAATAAAGTAATAAATAAACTGGGCCGTGAATGTGGCATTTATTGTTTTAATGTTAGCAGTTCCTTCCACCAAATTATAGTTCTTTAACAAGCAGCTTGTTGCTACGTCAGAGTAACGAACTCCGCTCACTCGCTGCACAGTATGCTGTAAGTATGGACTGAGTCATAAAACTGCCACAATATCAAGTTTAGCTCAGTGTTGTCATTTTTACGAGATCAGTATTAATGTTGTTTTGTTCCAGCCAGTCTGTAAAGCATCTTACAGCCCATTTTGTTTGGCGAATGATATTCGGTTTATTTCTGGCTAATTCCAGGTTGTTAAGGTGTTCTTCTGTCACAGCTGCTGACTGAGAAGCTGCTCAGTGGTGATGACAGTTTCGGTATTTAATGTAGTCTCATCTTCAGAGTCTGACCAAATCGGCCGTAGGTCAAATGTAATCTTAAAAGTATTCATTTTCTGTTTTTGCACAAAGTAAGAAGTAAAACCGTTCAAATGGTTTAAGCGTCTCCTACAGCTGTCAAAGTCGTTGCTTAGCAATGGCGTCTCAGCGGAGTGATATAGTGTTTGTGAAAAAATGTGGTGTTATGGCGAAATATCTCCACGGTTGCATGGCCAGAACTAACTGTTGTTAGGCTGGCTTTATGGTATATAATATAAAGTTTTTTTTGTATCTTCTTTGTTTCTTCTGCATGCATCCTAATGAAGTGATTTGTACACAAGCTTTATAACGACTCTAAATACATGCATATTAAAAGCTAGGCAGTACAAGCATTAAAATATGAAATTAATTTATAAATTGTTCCCTGAGTTTTTATTGTTGTATTGTTTTGAAAGTCTTGGTGTGTCGGTGTGTGTATGAGTGTGTGTGTGTGTGGTGTAATTATACAAAACTGAGGTGAATTGAGTGAATTGAGCTATTGGAGGCTATTCATTGTTTTGTCTATTGTTTACCATCCAGTTTTTTCTCCACTTGTTTGATGTATCTGTTTGGTTCCTCAAATAAAAAAGAGAGGGGGAAAAAAAATAATTGCTCCCTGACACATTTAACCCTTGTGTGGCCTTCAGGTCTGTTGGACCCATTTTAAATGTTTACCAAAAGAAAAAATGATTTATTATTATTTCAACCCTTTCCTTGGCCTTCACATTTTCCGTGAAGAACATATAAAATAACACATTTTCAGTGACTTCACACTGTTCACCCCCTGCACATTTATATTGCACATGTGGTGGAGGTGCTGTATCCCTTCACTCTGTTCTCCTTCTACATGGCCTGCTGTTAGTGTGTGTATGTGTTTTTAATAATCTGGTATTTTTATATAAATAACACAGTTCCAATTAAATCTTTACTCTACATACTCAACCATGTATCAGACATACATGTACAATCCATATATTACACATATATGTTCAATATTAGATACTTACTTTTATGTACACAACATATTTTTACATACATTTTGAAATGCATGCCTGACCCTTTATGATGTATGTCCATATATAAGAAGTAAACGGCTAACCAAAAATTATTCTCAGTGACAATCTTGTGAGAGTAGTGAATACATATATTTAGGGACTGACTGAAGATCAGTGTTTTAGGGTGTTAGTTAATGTTTTGATTGAGTGTAGGCTAAAACAGCACTGATCCTGAATCAGCAGTTTACTCTGCGCTCTCAGTAAATGCATGTACGCACCTGGTACACAGATTACTTGTGTGTACGCAGATTTTGTGGAAGGTGGAAAAGATTTATGAACTGGTAGCCTAATTGCATTCATATAATTTATATGAAAAGGCCAGTGAACATTTTTCAAGGGGTACTAATGGGGGTGCCTAAAGATTTTCAGGGAGTGTTTGAGCACCCCGCAACATTTAGCATGAAATTTCTCACAGATGTCCCCATGCATTTGATTATGTCTTGTCCCATGAGACTACCCTCAAGCATTTGTGTAGTTTTATTTTTTGGGGCATCATCCTCATCTTGATGTACTGCCTCTTGAATATCATACCTCAAGTGCCTGAGACTTGAGTGAGATCTGAGGCCGAAGGCAATGAGGTTTGATACTTGAACGTGAAAGATGATGCCTGAGGATTGAGTCTGTAAACAGTGATACTTGAATGATGAAAGCTGAGGGCTTATTCGTTGTTGTGGTGCCTGAGGTAGGATTTCTGAGGGCTGATTAATAAGACTCTAGAGAATTGAGGCAGTGAGGTCTGATACTCGAGTACCTGAGGAATGATGGCACGAAACATAATACCTGATTAAATGATGCCTGTGGGTTGAGTCTGTGAATAATGATGGAGATGATGTTGACACAGGATGATCTAGAGGAACAGTCTCGTTGATAATAAGCCATTAGGATGCCCTCATATAGCTAGAGTGCTCCATTTTTTTGTGTATTGACAGTCTGTAAACGAGTGTGCTTGACTACATAGCCTGAAATACTGCTTCACACAGCTTCTTTTCCTGCTGTGAAAATTTCTGTTAGAGTTTTATTTTATTGGAAATACCTACCATGTTCCTGCACTCACTGGGCACTTTCTGAGATTAAGCTACCTTATAATTCCTCTATAGAGTCAGGACATAATCAGAATAGGCAGATTTTTGCTCCAAACATGTAATCAGCAATCAGCCAGTGTATTATTCTGATTTGGGTTGATTTGCGTTTGAATTTTACAAGGTAAATAATGTGAGTCAGGTAAGTGCACTTGCGCTGTGTTTGAGTATTGTGGCTACACTTATACCAAAAATGTTGTAGCATAACTAAGTGTGACTTTTTGTGCTCAATCGCAAGTCACCTCTTATTTTCACTGTGACACTGTAGTTTATTCGTTATGTTAATGTCATTTAAATAGGCAAATGATACTTCATGAATTCAGAATGCCAGTTTGGCCTATTTAACGTTAATAATGTTATTTGCATTGTAACATTTACTAAGAGAAAGTACTGGAAATGTCTCACTGTTTAATGTGTTGATTTACCCACTTTCATGTGTTCATTAGCCCCCACTGAAAAATGTTCATTGGCTTCATGTTAAAACAAGCCTAATAAAAAATAAGCCATTTGCCAGTTTGGCCATAAAAATTCATGATTGGTACCACTAATATATATTGTTACAATTTCAGACTATGACCTTTGCGGTGTCATGCAATTTGTCGTGATGCTTAGTCAGCTGCGCCCTATTAATCATTGGTCAGTTTCTGACCACAGTACTCTTGCTGACTAGATATCAGTGTCACTGGTTGAAAGTGGTCGCCCACCCAAAAATATTCAGCCAAGAGCAGTTCTGTAACAACAGACAGACTACAGTCTCTTACAGTACACCAGCAAGGTGGATCTCTAAGGTAGGTGTTTCTAATAAAGTGGCTGGTGGTTGTAGAAAGAGAATAAATGCAACATTGTCAAACGTGTCTCATGTAGTTCTGAATAATATGCACAATGATATCAGAAACATATCTGTATATATCGTCAGATATAAACGCGAACAGATTCTTTGTAATGCTGATACAGGTACACGGACCCTGACCTTTTACATTTTTTATATTTAGGTATCAGCTTCAGCTTTGTCAGATATGTGCATAAAAGATTTCAGAAATTAGAAATTGGACCAAAGTTCCAATATCGCTGCTTTCCTAGTTCACCAGGTGCGGCAGAGATGACAGCAGGGTCTGTGTGTATTGTTAAGTCAGCAGGCAGCAGACGTTTGAAACTCTGAAAGCCTCCTTCATTACGGCTGTGGCTGCACCTGCAGGGTTACACACAACCCTCTCTGTCTAAGAGAGGAACAAGAGTTTGCATTGACTTTTTGGTATTTAGCATCTTGAAGGCCAAGTTTATTTTCCAGTTGCCACATTGACAAGGATGCTTTGAAGATCGGACGGTTGTTCTTCACTAAGGTCCCTTGAGCAACATGAGCATTTTGTCACCAATACAGATACCAATTTCATGGACCTAAAAATTCTGCTAGTTGATAACATTAGCAAATACAATTTTTTATGGTCAAAAATGACTTGAATAGTTCTTTACTCACTGATATGATTGGGCCCATATCATGGAAAACCTTGCTTTTTTAAATAAACAAGTCTGAAGCAGTTTTTAACATGGTTAAACTTTCGAAATGTACCATTTACTACCCAGTCCATACAGTCTATATACAGAAACTATGCTGCAAAAACAATTTTGAAACTATTGTTTCTGTGATATGAGAAACAACTATTTTGCGTATTTCCTCAAGGGAAAAAATACAACAAAATGTGAGATATGGATATAATAAATGTGAGATATTGTAGAGCAGAGCTTCTCTTCTTCCTTTTAGTGTTTTTTGTGTGCTTCTGTTGATTAGCTCTTATTTATCTTATTTTCTTCAGTTCTCGGTTTATGTGTCAACACGTTTTCCTAAGGTTTTCATGTTTTTGTTTATTTCAATATTCTGTGTTCAGTTTTACTTGTTTAGTCTGCATTGCTGCAATAATACTGGTAGCTGGTGATTGCTAACAAGTCTAGAAGGTACAAGGGGTACAAAGTATTAAAAGTTTTAAATTATCTGAAATTTTCTTATGTCAGATGTTCATGTTCACTTAAACAATAAGACATGAGATAAAACATTCACCAAAATAAACCAATGTTCAATAAATAATTGAAATTATTATTAATAATATTCACAATAAAACAGTACTTCTGCCAAATAGTTTGTTAACTTTAAGCTATAGATAAGTCAAAGATGAGCCTATTCTGTGAACAGCACAATGATTTTTAATAACTTGCAGCATTATAGAATTCATGCAGTCATATGTGTATATGTATCATATGTATATGTGTATAAGTTTTTTACTACAGCTTTGAATGTGGCTCATTTTACAGTTTAAAGCATGTGACTTCCAAATAACATTGATGCTTTTATTTATACTGATAAAGCTATGACATCTTATCATTGGCTGATTTCATTGGCCAACTGACATACAGATTGGGCCCTATTCTCTACCACACTGTAGGCATCTGTGTGGCATCATGTTCCCCTCCCATCTCTGGAGTCTTATCAGATGTTACATTATCACATCTACGCGCTGTCTTCACGGCTGCCTGTCCTGCTTTGAACTGTGTTATGCTAAGCTAGGCTTTCAGCGTTGACACTGAAGGCCGTAACTGCGTGTGGTGTAAGCGCTGTGTGCGTGAGAACAGTATGTTCTCCTGCAGTAGAGCTGCTCTTCCTTAATGCAGGTTTATTTCTCACTCTCTCTGTCTGTGTGTTCTCTGCCTCCTCATAATATGCCAGAGCAAGAGAGATTGGAGTGAAGGTTAATTAGCAGGATTGAGGTGAATTATTATCATTTGTGTTGATCTTCCTGGCTGCTCTCATTATTTTCTCTCTCTTTTCAGGTGTTTATCCATATTCTTCACTAGTATATAATCTATATGTCTGCATTTGATTTTTCCTATATGCTGTTTTTTCACTTGTTTGTCCACCTCCTTGTCATTTTAACTCCTGCCTATATCTCCTTGGCCTCTTTCCTCATTACAGAATGACCCTGCCTTGGTCCAAGTGTCTTTTCTTCTTCCTCTTCCTTTACATTTTCTCCCACTCTATTCCCTATTTAATCCACTGGTATATTTACTGCTTCTATATTAATGTGGTTTTGCGGCGTAACTGTAGAGGCTCGCTGTTGATCTGTATTGATAAGGTCTCTGGTGCCTCAGAACGCCTCTTGTTGACAGGCAGAGAGCAGAGTTCTCACTGGATTCTTTGATGCAGAGGCACGCTCTTAAAGCATTAAAGCCTTTGTAAGGCTCCAAACACTCTGGAGGCACAACATGAGCAAGAGCAGGAGTGAGAAATCTCCAGCTTATGCAATAGAAACATCTACCTACTTACGCTATCTCAGTTCCTTAGCCAGAAACCCAGAGCTCCTCCTAGTGGCCAGAAAAGGAACAGCACCAACAAACAGTCCACCGGGACTTTGCTTCACTTTTTATTTTGGACACTAAAACCTTGAGTACCGGCTGACACTGATCCAAAATTTTCTTTAAATACTGCTAAGTTTTAAAATATGGTCCTTCCTGACTGCAGAGGCTTCTTGTTTAAGACATAGTCATCTACTGCAATTCCCTCCTTTCAAGTCGTCCCTCATATGCCTTTTCCCCTCTGTGGAGCATTATGCTGTGGTTTGTCTGGTCCATAACCTCCTGAGGTTCTCCCATGTGACTCCACTGGCTTCCTGTGGAAACAAGAACCAGATACAAAGCTCTGTTTCTTGTATTCCAGATTTCAAAGGACACAGCTTCTAATTACCTGTATACCTTGGTTTAGAACTACGGACCTGCCAAATTGTGTCTTCTGTGTCTGGACTCTTGATATGTCCTTCCTTAAAACTACAAACACCAGTAAAGAGTCCTCAGACCCTTCTAGGCTTTATTTCTGTGAAATTCCTTGAAACAAAAGGGTTAAAGTATTGAAATGCCCAATGGAAAATCAAGATTTTTTTCTCCTGTGGTATCTAGGCAGATACAGCTAAGCAGTCTCTCCCATTGGTGAGGACTTCAGGAGCTGAGCTAAAGACTTTATGTGTCAAATTAATCACAAACATGATTTCAAAGTGAGAGAGTAATCGGTCACATTCTGATTTATAATGAGTGGGACCAATTTTGTGAGAAACAGGAAGTTCTTTAAGCCAGGCACCTGTATGCCAGGACTCTTTACTGAAAGACTCACTGCAAAACTGCTGCATACAGTGTAGAATATATGTTGAGGTCTGTTACAAGCCTTAAATAAAACATGGAATGTCTCTTACAAGTCTGCCCTGCGATGGACTGTGACCTGGGTGTTTCCTCCCTTCTTCCCAGTGACCGCTGGGATAGGCTCCAGCCCCCCCCCCGTAGTCACAGTTCCCCACTGTTACACACGGCCATAAGGCCAGGCCTCACTGCTTTAGTGTCCTCAGTGATGGAACGAACTTCCCCCCGAACTCCATACTGTGCAGTCACTTAGTTTGTTGTCTGAAGACTCACCTGTTCAGACAGTTCCTAGGTTAGCACCTTGCACTTATTCACACTTCATTTCTGACTCATGTTAATTCTCTTTTAGTCTGTTGTACTTCATTTCACAAACTGCACTTTAACTTCATTTCACAAACTGCACTTTAACTTCATTTCACAAACTGCACTTTGTTCGTTTTCCTCAAAGTCTGCATTATTTATCTGTATGTATTCGTCCATAGTTCTGTTTATTGAACTAGATTAAGTTGTGTTATGGCTCTCGTCTCTTAGAATGTAGATTCTTGCAGTATCTCCAGGTACCTTGTATGGCTGTGGCTTCCACGGTTTTATTAGTTGCTCTGGATAAGATCAACTTCTAAGTTGCTAAATGTAAATATAAATTTGAAGCACTTCACTTAAAATGTCCATCTAAAAGTACCATGCCCATATGTCTAAAACAGGAAAGTGCTTATTATTATTATTATTATTAATATTATTTACATATTTAACTCATTATATTAACATTGGGCTACATTTAGTCTCAGCCTCAGATGCCAGTTAATTTTGCCGGTATAGTATTCTGGTTGGTCTAATTGAAATGTGCGTTCATCTATACGTGCGGCCATACAGCAAGTTCTATCAGTCTGATGGGAAAAAAAGTAGCATGCTCTGCACACTGTGACTGAGTCGCTGGATTGAAAAAAAGTTTGTAAATAGCAAAACATCCTTAAAAGTTATTAAAGAGTTCTTTTAACAGTATTTATTAGTTTTCAAGCAAGTTGTGTGTTTGCCAACATGTAACAATTTGTTGTGCGTGGGTTTACTTGGTTGTAGCCTCATTTTCCCACTCTACTTTGATATACCTTATGTTGCATTGCAAGCAGTTGTGTAATATTTTAGTCCAGATTTGATGCAGCAGATCAGATTCATTCTTTTCTCCTCCAACATCTGATCCACCATACTAATATCAACCTGACACTAATACTGGATTCACACCATCTCTAATTTTTATCCCAAATGATTTCAAAGCTTTCACATTGGACTGAATCCAACACATTGGACTGCATCCAAGTAGTCCACACTCCTCTAAAGGAGCAGTGCTGCTCTACTTAAGGACTGCTCTTTATCTTTTATTATATCTTTTTGCTCCAGATCTTTGACGGCGAACCCAGAGACGAGGACACTGAGGTGTGCTTCGTCGACATCGCGTATGATGAGATCCCGGAGCGCTACTACAAAGAGTCAGAGGTAGGAGAGCAGACAAAGAAAGACACCTGTACGCAACCTGTCAAAATAAGGTTGTTGATGTGGGATCAGTTTCCTGCTGAATAGATTGTTATGGAGAAACATGGAGCTGATCCTGTGTCCTAGAATGGACAACACTTTGGGTTAATCCTGCACTAATGTGTATTCTGTTGTGTTCAAATAAATTGAAGTTGTCTTCTCTTCACATATTGTTAATCTGTATAAATGAAATTGAACACAGTTCAAGATGGTTGGTAAAAAATATAACCTCATGATACGGTTTGAAAAATGAAAAATTGTAAGAAACAAAAAAAAATTGCTAAGACAAAGATAACGTTTCACACACTGCACTGCAATAACGCCAGTTAAAGAGACCTTATTATGCTCTTTTTATAATGAAACATGCAGTTCAAGTACTAATGATATACATAGTATACTTACAGTAAATATTGTCATATTACCCACTTCTTTTGTGACTACTGATGTTGGTTGTGCAACGTACTTTTGTAAATTTTCAGATAACAGTATGTCATACAGTGTCAGAAGGCACATAAGCAAGTCTGTTTGAGATTACATAACTCATCACAGTTTGACGCAAGTGTGCACACAGTTTGGATAGTGCTAACAGATGGCTATAAACTTTACTTGTTAGCTACATTAGCCTCGTAGCTCCAGTGCAAAACTAAAGATGTCGGGGGTAAGAGGATAGTTGTGTGAGCAACTGTGTAAATTAGATTTCTAACTATGGGGCACTGCTGGTGACATCCCTTCTTAATAAAAATAAAGCGTGGCCACAGCTTACTAAGGCATGGGCACAGGATTCTAATCCATCCTTTTCCTAATTCATTCCTTAGTTTGCTTGGCTTCCTGTTTATATTAGTGTAAAGGAGTTTGAGCGTGAATCGATAAGAGCTCTGACTCTAATGACACTGAATACTCTAACTGCTAACTTGTTTAAACAGAAAACCCTGATGCTTTCAGTAACTTTGTGTTTACGTACAAACAGAATCAGAAAGAGTTCAAGTTTAAAAACACTGGGCCTCATTCACCAAACGTCCTTAAGAAGAAATTGTTTCTTAACACCCACGTGGTTTTACAAAGATTCTGACATTCACTGATGTTTTTTACTTGGAATTTGTCCTTAGGTAAGAACAGAATCTACACACACTGAAGAGCACAAAAGTGCGAACAACTCTGCGTTTTAAGAACACGTCATGAATCTGATGTAGACTTTCTCTTAGAATCTTTCTTGGGAACAAATAGGCCCAATTTGCAAGCAACACATTCAATTACTTTACTAGATAGCCAAATTAGCAGCTTGTACTTTGATACACTCTATTGTTGGTGCTATATAAAGATGTCATTTATGCATTTGCAGCATTAGTATCAGCTTCATTTATTTTTTCCTCACTGTCAGTGCTGTTCTTTTTTTATATCTATATATCTGCAATTTGTCTATCTATCTACTGTTCTTTACCATATATTTTACTGTATATCTTATTATATATATTTACTGTAGATATTTTTCTACATAGAACGTAGATGTCTGTTCTGTGTATGTTAAGCCTCTAAAAATGAATGTTCGAGTAGCTATTACAGTTATAGTCTACATCATGCCTCACTTATCCTGTCCTAGTAGCACAAAAAGTTTATAAAGGAGCATATCTTGGTCTTCTGTAATTGTTTTCATCCTTTGGATCCCAAGTGAATTTGAGCTCTGTGCAAAATTAGGTGACATCAAGCGAAGAGAAAATGAATTGAGTTAGGTTAATCATAAAAAAGACGGCTAAACCAATGAAATTAAAAACTACCAGCCTTGAGTCAGTCAGGCTTGTTAACCTTTTCAACTGCCTAGTAAAACTTGTTTCATTTTCGTTTCCAGTAATCCAGAGAAATCATTCGTTTGAAAGTATGTCACTGGACAGGATCACATGATGTTATCAGCATTTTGATTGGCTGTTCCCTGAAACTTGTGTCATGTTGAGATGGATGCAGCTATTGAGTTTTACATGAGTTGCAGGACATTTTACATTACGCTCAAGTGCAATTTACATTCATATAGGTTTCAACTTGTAAAATCACTAAGTAGTGGCCATGACTTAAGTACTAAGTAGTGGCCGCGACTTAACTAACTTGTTCCCACGTCTTAAGTCGTGGCCAGACCACACGCTAAGATCTCCCACACCTTGGTAAGTTGCAGACATGCATTATTCTTTGTTAAAAGTGGATGCCACCAGCAGGGCTCCATACCAAACAATTGCTTCGGGTTAGGACAAAATGCAGGTGGTCATCAAACCATATGAACCGTATGAACTGAATCAATGTACCAGCGAGTACATTCACCCTCAAAGGCTCAGTGTAATGATTTGCAACACCATTCTCAACACAGCCATTTGATGTAAGTTGCAGAGAAAAGTACAGATCTATCTTTGGAGCTACATGGATGTTTCTGTCAGAAGCAGAAAAGAGGGACATGAGTATTTTTGTCTTGATATTGAATTACTTTGTCTATAATGGGTTGCTGGTTCTCATCTAAGAGAACATGTGTCCCTGTCATTCCAGACACTGGTGGGTGGAAGGTGTTGATGCTGTTCATGCTGTGACATAAGCGCACGCACACACCTACATGCACACACACTCATACAAACTCAGATACACAACCACAACAGTGCTATCACCTGTCCTTTAAAGGCTTCTTCACAACTTCACTGGCTGCTCAATTAGCCACTAGCCATTAGCCAACACCTGTCCATCATAGTACTGCTGTACTCATGATTTCTCTCTTTCTCTGTCTTTCTCTCTCTCTCTCTCTCTCTCTCTCTCTCTCTCTCTGTCTCTCTCTCTCTCTCTCTCTCTCTCTCTGTCTCATTCTCTCTCTCTCTCTCTCTCTCTCTCTCTCTCTCTCTCTCTCTCTTTCTTTCTCTCTGAAGGTAAGAATGAAGGGCTGGAATATGGCCAAGTGTTATTTTGCTTTAGCAGCAGTCTGTTCTAGCCGAGACTGAGTGGTCAGTGGAGGAACAATGAGCAGTGATCTATTATTAGACTCTGTGGGAAAAGGATGACCGCTCTTCTGCAATCTCCTCGTGCCGTAATCCCCTGGCATACTCTATTGTGTCTTACCGACAAACACATTTAACATCAGAGTGAACACCTTCTCTTGCTTAACCCTTAGAGTTCAAGAGTTATTACTTTTGTTTTGCTATACTATTCAAATGTAATTATAAAATGAATAACATAGTGATGAAGTAATGTGCAAAAGTCAGACACCACGATTCCTTTATTTAATTTCCAATCAAAATGGGCATTAAGTACAAGTTACTTATTTTTCAGGAGATATTTTTAAGGGGATTAATTATAAGATGGGCATAAAAAGGGGAAAGTAAAAAGAACAAGTGAAAAACTGGTGTTCAAAAAATGTGGAAATAATACAGAGAAAATTAGACTCCTGAGACCTAAAGCTGTCACTATCAGATGAGCAGTACTTTCATCTTTGAGAGGGAGGAGAAAATCAAGCTCCACTTCTGATTCAGATCTGGAAAAATCCACAGCTTTTTTTGTCCATCCCTTCACTGTGAGAAGACAACCCCACACTATGAGTCAGATCTACTTGGCCCTCTCCCCAAACAACTGTGGTCCCCTTGACTCACTCTGTAAGTGCTTTGAACTCATCACTGACTATATGGGACAAACCTTTTTCCAGTTGAATAAAGATAAAACAGATTATTGTATTTGGGAATATCAATGAGAGGCACAGACTAGCTGCCTATCTGAATTCAAGAGCCCTAAAATCTAAAGAACTAGTACATAGCCTTGGTGTACAAATGGACTCTGATCTTAGTTTTAGCAGTTATGTCAGAGCAGTTACTAAATCAGCTTTTCATCACCTTAAAAACACAAGATCAGATATTTTCTGACTAAAGCAGACCTCGAGAAACTCATCCGCACCTTTATGTCTAGCAGGATTGATTAATGTAATGGTCTCCTAACTGGACTCCCAAAAAAGACTGCAGAATGCAGCTGCCAGAGTCTCACTAGGAGTAAAAGAAGGGAACACATCACACCCATTCTTAAATCCTTACACTGGCTACCAGTCTGTTACAGAGTAGAAGATACTATTACTGGTCTATAAATCACTCAGTGGTGCAGGACCAGTATATTTATTTCATATGTTGCAGAAATATGAGCCGAGCAGAACTCTCAGATCATTAGAAACTAGTCAGCACAATAACTTTTCATCAAATTCTAAACATCATAAAATCTCCTTTTCTACTTACAAACACATATTTAGACTCTGCACTTTAAACATGATAGTCAGTTAGTCCTGCCAAAGGTAAAGACTAAACATGGAGAAGCTGCGTTTAGCTACTATGCTGCTTTGAAATGGAACCAGTTGACAGAGTGCATCAGAAGAGCCCGACACTGGACACTTTTTTAAATCCAGGCTCAAAACATTCCTTTTCAAGCAGGATTTCAGCTCAGTTTAAACACTGTTGGCGTTTCTAGACCCTTTTCCTCTGTAATGGTGTTTTTTTTTTTGTTTGTTTTTTTTTAATTAGATTTTTTTTAACTATCCTAATTTAATTTCTAATTGAATTTTTTAATTCTATGATTTCCTCTTTCAAATCTATTGTTTTAATCCTGTTTTAATCAAGTTTTGTAAGACACTTCGTAAGACAGCAGTGTTTGAAAGGTGCTATATAAATAAACTTGCCTTGCCTTGAAAGGATATGTTGCTGTCAAGATGCTGTTAAAAAAGCAGTACATTTGCAAACTAAGCAAAGAAGCTGCTGCTGTTCTCAGAAGAATGGACTGACCACCCCAGAGTCCAGACCTCAACATTATTGATTGTGTCTGAGATTACTTGGAGAAGCAGAAAATGCAAATTCTTGATCTTTAAACTGATCTTTAGAGGCATGGAAAAATATCCCTGCAGGTTTCTTTCAAAAACTGAAAGCAAGTCTCCTGAAAAGAATGGACGCTGTAATAAAGGTCATGATGGGACACTAAATGCTGAAAAACAGATTATATTTAGTTGTAAGGATGGTTTTTCCTGTCCTCAAAACAAGACTACATGCACAATAACTTTTCATCAAATTCTAAACATCATAAAATCTCCTTTTCTACTTACAAACACATATTTAGACTCTGCACTTTAAACATGATCTCTGTTTGTTTCAATAAATTATGAGAAATAATTCATATTAAGTTACACTACACACTTTCTTTAGTAAAGAAAATGGTTATATATAGAACCTTTGCATGATTAAAGGGTTCTTTGCATAATAAAAGGTTCTTGAGATTAATGGAGTATGTGCTGTAGATGGTTCTATATAGCACCAAAAAGGGTTCTTCTATTGTAACACGCCTGAAATCATGACAATAAAAGAACCTTTTTGGTGCTATAAAGAGCTCTTTTCAGCCCAGTCTCCATCAATGTGAAGAATCTTTTACGATGCAAAAAAACCCTTTATGCAAAGGGTTCTTTGAGTGTTCATGGTTCTATATAGAACCATTTTCTTTCATCATTCAACCATCATTTTTAAGTGTGTATGGTTTTGTTATTGCTGCTGATAACTGACTTCTAAGGGTTAAACTCCAGAATCTTTCTTGCTCCATTTTTTATTTTAAATATTTAGGATTAACAAGTGCATTTCTATTGGATGTAATAATTTATTGGCCTATCCCAAAGAAAAAAGAACCTCTTCATAGGAAGTGATGTGAATTATTGATATCTCACATAAACAGCATAATGGCAAGTTGAATGGTGTTAGAACCCAACTCAGTTTCCCTCAGCAAGTCTTTAACCACTTCTTTAAATGTATTCACATTGTATCTGTCTATTACTCTTCAAATAGTCATTAAACTTAATCTTTGCATTGATGGATTTCAAAACTACAAAATAATTAGAAATAAATGAATATTTAGGTTGAGTAGCTTACATTGCTGCCCTGGTACATCAGCACAGAAGTGCATCAGTGAAAAAGTGGTAAATGGAATGAGCTAGAGCGTCTCGGGTTTCAGTCCGTCTGCCTGGCTTCCTGTTTATGAAAGTATAAATGGGTTTGAGAGTGAATCAGTGAAAGAGCTCTGTCATTTATATCATTGAATACTCTAATTGCTAACTTGTTTAAACAGAAAACACTAATGCTTTCAGTAACTTTGTGTTTACTTACATACAGAATCTGCCCACATGATGCGCGTAATCTTCCCAAACACCCCACAGAAAGGATGTTGCATGAAGCGCTGGGATTCAATCAGCTTTTCAGTCATTTTTCATCACTATTAGTAACCACCAAATAACACATTTACAATTTTGATTTGATTTTATGGTTATTATCAGTGTGCTTCTGCAGTGTGAGCACAGTGGAGTGAGGCTGCGCATGATATGGATGAAATTCATATTGGGATTATATTGCTTCATGCTGCAATTGCAGCATGCCATGGAATTGATTTTTGAGAGGCTTGTGGTTTTGCTGAAGTGCACATTAATGTGATGTATTTCTGAATTTATTAAAGTGCGCAAGCACTCTTTAAGACTGCGAGTGTGTGGACATGTATCATATCTTTGTGAGAGTGTTGCTGACATTCTTGCCATGTTAATGCTCTCCCTGATATTAGATTGTCACCAGTGCATTGAACTGTGGGATAAATACCGCTTTGTTCAGTGTTTATTTAGTGTGGTCTTGTGCAGAAAAGTTTTTGAAACGCTCATAAAAACAGAGCGCAGTGTTTAATAAATTGTGCAACAGTACAAAAACATATTTGATGTTTTACTTTACAAACTTTATTTATGTTTTATTTGTTGTAAATATACACTCATTCCAAATTTGATGCCTGCAACACGTTCCAAAAATAAGCATGTTTATTACCATGTTACATCACCTTTCCTTTAACAACACAGTACCTTTCCTTTACCTTTCCTTTAGCAACACAAAATCCAGTTTTGAAAGCAGAATTTTTTGCCATTCTTCCATTATATGAGCCTTCAGCTGCGCAACCTTTGTCATATTTTGCGCTTGATGTGCCTCACAGTTTCAATGGGAGACAGTTCTGGACTGCAGGCAGGCCAGTGTAGCACCTGCACTCTCTGCATATGTAGGCATGCTGTTGTAACACATGCAGAATGTGGTTTGCCATTGTCATATTGAAATAACATGGACATCCCTGAAAAAGTTGCTATCTAGAATTCAGTATATGTTGCTCCAAAATGTGTATATATCTTTCAGCTTTAATGATGCTTTCACAGATATGCATTTCAGCCATGTCAAGGACACTAATACACCCCCATACCGTGACAGATGCTGGCTTTTGAAATTTTCGTTGGTAACAATCTGGATGGTCCTTTTCTTTCTTTTTTAGCCTGGGAAACATGATGTCCATTATTTCCATAAACAATCTGAAAGGCTGACTTTTGTGACCACAATACACAATTCCACTGTGGATCAGTCAATTTAAGATGAGCTGGGGCCCAAAGAAGTCAGTGGTGTTTTTTGGTGTTGTTTAAATGTCACCTCCACTGTGCATAGTACAATCTAAACTTGCATGTGTTGATGCAGCAGTGAATGGTATTTATTGACATTGGCCCATGTGGTGATTTCCATCACAGAAGCATTGCGATTTTTCATGTAGTACACCTGAGAGATCAAAGGTCATAAGCATTCACTTGTAGATTTTGGCCCTCTCATATTTCTCTGGGTTTCCTGAATCTTTTGATGATATTATGCACCATAGAGTAGATTAATGTTGATCTTACACAGTTTAATTATTTGCTGACCCAGTTTTTGCAAAGTGGTGAAGCTTGATCTGTCCTTGCTGATAAACGACTAGGCTTTTTGTGGAGGCTCCTTTTATACCCCAGCATGATTGAATTACATCTTTTTTGATTACATTTTGATTTACCCCTTAGCCAACAACATTTTGGAAAGTGTTGCAGACATTAATTTGAGAATGAGCATATAGTTACAAAACAGTTACTGAAATTAATTAATTATTTAATTACAGGTCAAGTTTGTATTTATATAGCACCTTTTTAAAAGGTGGCACAGTTTGTCCACAAGCTTTCTTTCTTAATTTTTTCATTTTGTTTTCAAGTAAAAATGTTGCTGAAAAAATAAGACAGTAAAACCGAGGTAGGTCTGTTTATTCGCAAATGTACAATTGCAAGTCTTTTCCAGCTACCTAAGTGAAGAAGATCAGTAATATAAAACCTAGGTAAAAAGATACTAATCAGTCAATGGGGGGAAAAAACACTTGAAAAGAGCTGATAAGAAAGCATGCAAAGATCTTTTTTTTTTTCTTAAAATTGCAGTGATCACCCCTCAAACAACTAAAGACTTGATTGGCAGTACAAGATGACGCACTTCTCTGTTTATAGGCAATCTGTCTTCCCGAACGTGCGAGTCGGACTCATTAGCTTAAAAGAAAATGTTTGATTAATGGTAGCCTGCAAGATGAAGATAAAGAGGGACCTCCTATTGTGCCACTCCACGAGTCGTCCCACAAAATGCCTTCCGATGAACGCAGCCATTAATTATAGATCAGTGACTGATGTAAGGCCTCATTGTCATTCAGTGCATATGGACAGCCCCTTCATTGCTCAAGCAGATTGAAATGGATGATGATATGCTGTGAGATACATCATTAAAGTAGCTGATGAAATGTACATCCAGATAGAGTTTATGTGCAGCACGAATACAGACGAGAACCATGCTGAGGTTTATAAGGCAGTAGTTGTATTGATTCAGAGGGAAGGCGGTAGACTCAAAGACTCATGGGAGGGAATCATTACTGAGATGTTTTTTGTACACTGTTTAAATCTTCTTTAGGACCTGCGCTACTTTAAGTCAGAGAAAACGGCTCGAGGTTTGCTGCAGGAGGGCTGGAGGGACACGCAAGACCCCATCATGTGCTCCTATAAGCTGGTGTCGGTGAAGTTCGAGGTGTGGGGGCTGCAGACACGTGTGGAGCAGTTTGTCCACAAGGTTTTTTCTTCATTTTTTCTTTACAAAAGAATAGCATGTTCACAAAGATGACTGTTTATTAGGTACATCTACCATTTCTAGGCTAATTGGCCACTTTATTGTATGCAAAAGTTTGGGCAACTCCGGTCAAATTACGTTTGGTTGATTGGAACAAACTTAAAAAGTACATTCTCCGTAAATTTTCTATTTATTTGCGGAGTTAACTTAATGGAAAAAAGCATAAAACTATGCCTTAACATTTGTGCAGGCCACATTTTAGGATTTATTTTTTCCCAATGTGTTCAATTCATCAACTAAACAGTAACTGTACATTTAAAATGTGCAATGTTAACTTATTTTCACTTACAAAGTCAACATAACACATCATTTGACCAGGGTACCCAAACTTTTGCATCAGTTGTGATTAATAAAGGAGATATTAGTTATAATTTTGCCTTTCTTGTATGTCTTAAGGCTACTTTCAACAATGAATATCAAGAAAAAAAAAGATTTTTTTTTTTCAAAAACAGTCTATAATGCATTTTGTAACAAAGCCCATTTTAGTGTACCTAATATTATGGTTGATGAGTGTAGGTATAAGGTAGACCCCCTAAAGTCCCCTTATATTGTGATTTACAATTTTATACCTGTAAAACATTAACCTTCTTTACAGCACTAACTTAGTTGAAACATGGGACCCATATGATCCTAGCTGTTCCACTGGAATGCACTTGTGTCCACAACGTTAATGTTCTTCTCCTACATGTTCCCCTTACCCCCTTTTTCCCCTCTCCCGAGTGTCCCTCAGTGCTGTTCGCCCTTGCCTGAGGATTTTTCTCCTCCCCATACCCAACCGCATCCATTAGTCATATAGACATACTAAGTGTGATGTATATTAATCATACCTCCTGTCCTTGTCTTCGTGTTGCTGTGAACTAATGAAGTCTTCCTGACCAGTTGTTCTCTCTCTCTCTCTAAAGGTGATCAGAGATGTCCTGTTACTGGGTCACAGACAGGCCTTCGCTTGGGTGGATGAGTGGATTGGTAGGTAGACTGACTATCAGTGCTTATTGTCAGGATTTTGCAAGGGTGTGTTTTGTTGGCTGTAATTTTAATAGTACTTTGGTGACAGGAATGATTGACTGATCATGATCATGGCAGATAGCCAGTGAGGTAACCTAAAGCAAAAAATGCAAAATATGCAATATAAAAGGCATTTTTTGCTCATTAATGGGCCAAACTAGCATTTTAAATTTTAAATCAGATGCTTATTTAAATAACACATTAAATGAAGGGCTACACTGAAAGTAAAAGGCAACTGGCTGTTTTGCACAGTCATGCATAATCATGCTACAACATGTTGGTATAGGTGTAGCAGCAGCATAAAATACCTTTAATAGCTGCTAATCTATTAGTCTTCTCTAACTTTGTTGTATGTTTGTAGCCGTCTGCCACATGTTTTCAAATATAGTCATTGAACATTGTGTTCTCTACATTACCAGTGTTATCAAAAAAAGCATACATCAGTTAAGGCTAACATAGTGAATGTTTGTCTGCTATGCTAGAGCTCTGCACGGGCATGAAATTGAAGCCCATTCTCAACCCACACCTGCCATTTTGAGACTCAGTCAGGCCCAACTGGCACAGCTAAACTTGAAACCTGAACCTGAACCAGAGCCACATGCATAGACTAACGTTAACACAAGATGGATTATCACTGACACAGCTTTACAGTGCTTTGCTTTGTTACTAAGAGCTTGTGTTGATCGGTGGAAAATGCCATGCTGGATAAACTGGTATTTTACACATCTGTCATAAAGAAACTGTATTCATTTGTCAGTATATTTTGTGGAATTGCTGGTTGTATCTGGCAGAGAACAGCATCCACCCTCTCTGATCATCTGTTAGCCCTGCTGCACTAAAGTTCCTCTCGCTACTGCTGCGAAAGTCTTAACACACTTCAGGCGAGATTAACAATCAAGGGGAAAGATCTTCTGTGACCTTTTCCACTAACCCAACACATTCATGATGTGACTAAAACTATATTGTTGATCTTCATGCATGGCTTTGGTCAGGAACATGTTCACCCACTCTCCAAACTCTGCTATTCCGAACACAGTTGTATACTAAAGCTACTACATAAAAAAAAAAATCATGCAATCGTTAGAAAGCAAGCCCAAGCCTGGTTGGGTTAAAATCAGACTTGGATCAGGTAGCAGACCTCTACTTTATGCTCTGAATGACACTGTACAAAATGGGACGTTACCTTGTTAAGCAAATTCAATGTATGTTGTGTGTAATAATTTTTTTCAGAATGGGCAACGGCATATCTTGATTCGTGCATCAGTTCATTTAACCCTTTTTTTGGCAAACTGTATTTTTGTGCCATGGTACAAAGGCCCTGCCATCAGTACATTAATACACTGAATAATCCAACAGACAAACATGTATGTTCCCCGCTTTTTCAGGGGAATAACCACGTGTTTGTTTGAAAATCAATTCTTCGTTTCAGGTGTCTTCAGTTAATATCAGTGGTGATGGTAACACATCTTGGACTTTTACTAAATTCCTTTTGCTTTAAGTGACCCTATACTTTAATCATGTTTATTTTATTAAAATGAATGATTGAACATTTTATTTTGTCACTACAAAAAAAAAACAATGATAACACTACTGAAACTTTACCAACTGTTTCAGTGGCGACTGTTTCTATTGTAACAATTTAGCTCATTTTAAACAGAACTCAAAAACACTAACCAGTTCATGACTAGCAAGCACAGCTTTAAAGAGCTTTCACAATATTTTTTTATTAAAACACAAAAAAATACTTAAGTGCAGAAAATCTGTTTCTGTAGTGACAATTCGTAATATTACACGCTGATTTTCAGATTTTGTAACACATGTACATCATGTCACATACTGCTTAGGGACCCTGTGGAATGGAATACAGCTTTTGTGTTTCGGTAGTGACATGATAACAAACAGCAAGTTTTTTTTTTTTATTATAAATAAACTTATGATAAATCTAAATCTTTTAATTCCACCTTAAAAGAAGTTTTTAAGAAAAAAATATTTTTTAAGAACAGCAATGGAAAATGTTTGGAACAGCTGCCTCCTAATAGAAACTACCATATACATGATAATTTTGTATATCTGTAGCTAACTACTCTCTTATTTAATGCCTTGGGTTATATAGATCATAATATAATGCAAGACATTTATGGTCTGAACGCTTAATTTGAACTAATTTGGTAGAATGGCCCATATCTATATAGATATGCCTAGAAATCGAATAAAGTTAAATATCATCTGATTTTGTTAGTATATATGAGCTGAGCCATGTTTTTTTCCTCTCCTTGCCTTGGCCCCACCCTTATTCTTCACCACCACATCACTAAGCCTGTCCACCATTCTTACTAGCAAACTTTAACCAGTGTGGGATTGCAGGACAGAAGTTTGTCAGATGTCGTGATCCAAGCAAAAGAGCTTTTGTCCTTACCATTCGACTTCACGACTTGACTTTTTTTCATATTTCTTCAGTTTTCAGAAAGTGTTCTTCACAATTTTTTTCTCTTTATTTTATAAAAAAGCCTTGGACTGCTTTGTAGTGTGACTAAGAGACTTTTTGTGTTCTCTGAAAGACATGACGATGGAGGAGGTGAGAGAGTACGAGCGTGCCACGCAGGAAGCCACCAATAAGAAGCTGGGGACCTTCCCTCCGGCCATCTCCATCAGCGAGACGCCCCTGCCGGGCTGTGGCCGCAGTGGACCCTCCAGCGCCCCGTCCACCCCGCTGTCCACCGAGGCTCCGGACTTTCTCTCTGTGCCCAAAGACAGACCACGGAAGAAATCTGCCCCGGAGACCCTCACTCTTCCGGACCCAGGCAGAAGGGACTCCGGCTACAGGCTGCCCAGCCTCTTCTCCTGGGGCTCCAGCTCTGCCCAGCCTGAATGACCCCCAGCAGGATGGGTCAGAGTTCACAAATGCAGAAACGTGTCCACTAGACACAGATGAGCGAGCCAGTCTCTGCTTAAACAAGGAGAGAGAGAGAGAGGGGGAGGGGGAGGGAGACACTCAGATGCTCAAACACACTCGCAAAGTGGCTTTCCAACCTCTCCAACCTCAAACACTACACAGGAACTCAGCCAAGATCTACAGTAGGCCCGACGAGCGCACCAACTTTTCAGAAGCATTTTAGTCCACTATTAATGATATCTCAGGAGTCGTTGCTTTGACGCAGAGATCGAGTTTTTGAAATTCTTGCAGTTTCCAGGCTTCTGTAGTTTTGTCTTTTCAGAAGGACTATTCCAGTGTCTACAATTCGAGTGGGAAATAAAAAGTAATTAGTTGCTGTTCTAAGAAAACCATGTATCTCGAACATGGTAACTTGAAGGCAAACGTTCTTTATGTACGTTATTTAATAAAATATTATTCCATGTCATTTTGGACCATTTTTCAAATGAAAAAAAAGAAGTTACATGGTTTGATATGACAGTAACGGCTTGCTTTTACTGGTCCTCCTTGTTAAGTACATTTCTGAGAAGGACTCTTTTTCCAGTGCTTTCTTGGTAACATTTTACTTGAACACTGCTATGTAACATTGACATAACCATGCCATAAGCATGTCATGACGGATGTCATATGCGGTCATGAGTTACTGCTGTCATTACAGATTATTTGCATTAATATAACAGTGTCATGTACCGGTATCAGTAACTGTTATGACATGTTTGATAACTAGAGAATACAGCAAAAAAAATATGTGACATAAGCTGTCATGACATCAAACATTGTGGCATCTGTCAGGACAGTAACCAGTAATGGTAACATGACAGTGTTATATAATCTGTCATGACAACTCAGGCTTATGATGACTCAAGCATATGACATAACATGTTTATGGTATGGTAATGTCAGTGTTATATACCACAGTTCAAGTAAAGTGTTAGAGTTTTGTTTAGCTGTTCTGCTGTTCTTCTCAGTGAATATTCTTGTGGTTTTCTGTTTGGTTGTTTATTTTCTGTTTAGACTGGCTTTTTAACACCCCTTTCTGGTAACAGATTCAGTGACCCACCTCCTCAGTTTGTTTGCTATGTTCAGAGTGTTGCTGAACATATGATTACAATAGCTATACTACCGTTTCTAATAATATATAGCTTAATTTTTTAACACTTCCTACTCTGGCTTTGACTGATTGCTCTGCAGAGCTAAAAAATGATGCCTATAACTCCTTATTCCTTACTATAATGTCCTAAATGAACTTGATCCTGCTATTCGTGTCTCAGTCTGTTGCTGGATTTATGGACTGCCATGCATCAGTTTAAGTAGTATTCTATCATGTAAGCTAATTGATTGTACTATATTTTACACAATATTTCCATGGTTCAATGGTATGTAATGAATTGTAGTATATGAATAGAAAAAATTAAGTTCTTCAAGGAATGCGTTTCAGGATATCTGAGGATTGCTGTATAAAATGTGTAAGAAGTGCTTGCTGCTGGACGCTGTGTACTTTGCAAACTGAAAGGCTCTTTATTCTTGCTAGTTCATTCATATCTGTTCTTTCAGAATACACGTTATTTTCTATGGAAGCTGATCGTCATAAGAACCCATACTTCTTGATGTTAACATCCATTGTGAAAATAAAGCTTTTTCCCTCTACTGGACACTGTTGTCACTTTGCTTTAGTTCCACATCCACTATATGTCTAAAAGTTTGTAGACTCCTCATCCAGCATTTCTTCTGAAGTCATGGGTATTAACAAGGAGTTTGTGCTCACAGCCTTTACTCTTCTGGGAAGGCTTTACACTAGATGTTGCAACACTGTGGTGAGGATTTGATTGCATTCAGCCGCTACAGTATTAGTGAGGTCAGGTACTGATACTGGATGACTAGTTCTGGGTCACAAAATCTGCTCCAACTCACAGGTATTTGATGGTGTTGTGGCACTCCAGAGAATGCAGTTGCACAGCTCCACAGCCCATTTTTGTCTTTAAAGTTTAGTTGGAGAGATGAAACGTATCATGTACTCCCTCTAGTGGATAGAGCCTTTAAGGCATGATTTAGTGATCAGGTTTCCCTCTGATCCCCTACAGCTGTAGTTCAAACCTGCAAGAATTTGTTGGTAGCCTCTGATCACAAGCAGAGAAAACAGGAATGACTTTGGTTTATTGATCAGAAAGAATTAGAATAACCTGAGCTACTCTGAAGTGTTTTACTTCAATAAAATAGTGAACCAAATAGAGGTAATCAGCATAGGAATTACCTTCGTTACTAGATCTAAGTAAAACAAACATGAACGAACATGAAATATGTGATATAATAAATTCACACGAACAATATTGAAAAAATGTTGATATTTGCGACTAAATTACTCTATAGAGCTTATATACATAAACTTAGTCATACACTTTCTCTTCACAGTAGCACTAACACTGCACCAACTAACCCCATAGCCCAGCACAGAATAGTACCAACAACACAACTGCACATCATTAAGCTAAAAACTATAATTTATTTACATTAAAAGTCTCTGTTACTGTGAACGCAGTGCTGACCAGTCTGAACGCTGAACACAGTCTCCTCGCACTGCATGGCCACGCCTCCCGCGCTTCTACAGCACGAGCCAGGAGTGGGACTGCAGTATTGTTATGATTTTGTATTGTACAATACAATATCTTAGGATATTGTTTGATACAACAAAGATGAATCAATTATAAATGAAAGATGAATGAATGATAATATCAATAATCCTAACATTGAGACAACAGGTTTGTGGACATTTTAAACCACACTTTAGCCCATTTGGGAGAAGTCTGTTGAATAGTCCTCCTACGGCAAAGATCTAGGATTAGGTCAAATACATCCTGAGAATTCTGTCAGATTTGGTCTAAGTGGTTAGTATATATAAGACCCCAGCGACCAGAACTTGTCGGTTTTGTAGGCTTTTTATGACCTACCTTTTTATTTCCTCTCCTCTCAATTAAAGAACACGCTTCCACTTTTGTAATGTAAATAGTTTTTTAAGGAGCTAATCTGAAGGGAAAGTCAGAAATTTTCATGTTTTTAGTTGGAATAACACCCCCCCTCCTCATTTTTTTCTCTCTCTCTCTCTCTTTTCCTTTTTTCTTTTCCTCTTCCTTTATAATGATTATTGATATGGAGGGTATTATCAAAATATGTTTATCATAAGAAAAGCAAAGATTAGGAAATGAGGATTGTGTGTATGTAGGTATTTATGTATTTATGTGCATTTATGTGTATATAGGTATATGAAAGCATACAAGCATTGAAAGTAAAGCAACTGAATAGGCCCATAATGGAACTGTCCTTAGATAGTCATAATGTTCTTTTCAAAAGACTTTCCCCAATAAAAAGAAAATTAAAAAAAAATACATCCTGAGATTCCATCGAAATATAGATTTTCTATAAACATACATATAATGCCATCAATTATATAGTACATGTGTTTAATATTCACAGCAGAAAACAATACTTCATACTTTTACTAATTATTTGTACTTGCGTGTGTCTTTTATTTTGAAAGCCAGTTACTGCCGGCGGGGTCACAGGTCTCCCCGTAAAAATCAAAATAGCTAACCATCCATTGCTGTGACAGTATCGTCTTTTGCCCAGACCGCTTTTAACTTCATAAATCTTCTATGTGTGCTTTTTAACAGTAAGAGTGTAAGCGTTTTTATCAATTAACGTATATTTCTGAACTGTAGCTAAAACTGAGAAGAGTAATTGATACAGCTCGTTGAGTATCCAGTGCTAGCTAAGGTTCTGTTTTGGTAGCTTTGGTAGCTACATTTACATACCGTCTGTTATAGCTGGCTGGCTAATATTTCAGGAGTTGTTATTGGATACACTTCATTGTAAATCCTCCACAACACATCAGAATTGTTAAATAGCATGTATTAAGTCGTGATACGAGTCAATATCTGGGTATGAAATGTTAGCAAATTATCAGTAGCAAATAATTAAAACATGGAGCATCGCCGCGGTAAAACACGGCACTCGGACGCTCCTCGAAGCGGTAACGGCGCCCCGTATCAGCATAAAAGAGACAGAGACGCTGAGGGTTGTGCTTCTAAACGTTTTCGACCAGGTGGTCAAACATTTTGTTCAGTTCCCCAGTCCCTGAGTACACGGAGACAGCTGTACGAGCGCGACTTTCCAGTATACAAACAGCCTGTGGAAGTTGGATTCTTTTCTCTGGATTCAGAGCGTAACTTTTTCAGCGACTCTAGACAGCTCCGGTATTACTCTGACCCCGGTAAAAGCCCTAATCTCAACCTGAGGGACGGTTACCGCGACCGCTTTATAAAAAGGGATGAAAGTGTGAAAGAGAGGCTTGACCATTTATTACGGTGGATTCTGGAGAACAGAGCCAAACTCCACTCAAGAAATGCTGCCACATCATCAGCCTGGTAAGGATGTTGCCTCATTAGATCCTTTGGCTCTTAAATGGGCCTGTTTTCTGCATTTTACTTATATTGTTCTAAAGTCCACTTATATGTGGTTAAGACAAAAATACATTCATTTTCACCTTACCCTTCTCACACTTGTCCCTTAAAATGCAGGCTATTTTTGTTACTATGCCTTTATATATGTAAATGACATCTGTTCTGATCGGCCCTGTGTTGTGCACAGTAGTCAGGGCTAAAACACCTAACTTCAGTGTGCATTGGCAGGGCTAAACTGCTTTAGGCTGAGTAGGACCGCCTACCCCCCTTACTACCCTAGAAGGGGGATATATGTGTGTGCTGGTTTTTATGACATCACAAAAACTGAATTCAAAATGAGCTGTAAGACTAAGGAGTGAATGGTATGTTCTGCAATTTTAAACATGTTTACTGCTATACTACATCAGACTCTCTTACTGTTTAAAAAAAAAGGCCAGGGTAAAATGTGTTTCCATGTTATGGGCACATGCTGTCCTGTTTTGGGCTGTGTGCCAGAAAGTACTGAACCACATTAATTTCCAGTGCTCTAGGTGTAGACTTTGTGACATGGCGAGGCCACTTAACCAAGCTGTTGACCACTCCATATGAGACCCAGGAGGGATGGCTGCTGGCCGTGTCGAGATTCAGTGGCACTCTTTACATGAGTGAAGTGGAGACGGAGGCTGCCCAAGTGAACAGAGAGAACCGCACGGAGAGGCATGAGGAGATGATGTACTGGGGTTATAAGTTTGAGCAGTATGTCTGTGCAGGTATTATAATTTTCAAAATAATTATATAAAATAAAAATATTATCACTAGTTTGATAGAAGTTGTTCTCAAAGTGACAATTTGGCAAAATGTCCATTTACCTCAGATGTTGTTGATCAGTCAAGATGTATTTGATGTTTGCTTTTTTATTTTGGACAATAAGCAGCTAAAAAGTAAACCTGTTCACCAGCAGTTAACAAACTTCTTTAATATTTTTTGTTTTTCTCTTCTTTTTAGATGATGTGCATAGTGTTCCAGATGGAAGTGGAGTGGTCAACACTAATGAGGCTTTCTGCACTGTGGTCCAGACTCGTCTGGCTGATCATAAGCTGCTTTTCTCTGGGGAGGTGGACTGTCAGGACAAAGACCCCAAATCTCCTCCAGCTCCAGCCTGCTACGTTGAGCTCAAAACCTCTGCTGAAATCTGTACCCCAAAACAGCGCAGTAACTTCCACAGGTGTGCGTTTAGACCAGGGGCGTTCTGTCTTATCCACAAAGTGCCAGTGTGGCTGCAGTGCAGAGCAATTGATTACACAAGTAAAATCAGATGTACTGCAGCTACACTGGACCTTTTTCTCTTTCCTGCTTTAGACTGTCTTTATGCTTTTGATGAATTTTGGCCACTAGGTAAAGTCTTCATTTGTTTTTTTTATAAAAATTTTGGTTGATAGAGCATATTAATATTAAACTGGGGTTTATTTTTTATTTCTGTGACTGTTTTAATGATTATTACTTGACTGACATGTAAAAATAGTGCTGTCTTTTTCTTAGTCATTTTGCCAATTATAGAACAAAAAAATGGTAATATATTTCTCTCATAGATACAAGCTGCTCAAATGGTGGGCACAGTCGTTTCTTCCTGGAGTTCCACGAATAGTCGCTGGCTTTCGAGATCAGGATGGAGTAGTAGTTTCCGTAGAGACGTTCCACATCTCCAAAATATCCCAGCTCATCAAGGTTGGTTTGGATTAATAACTTGACTATAAAGTAAGAGTCTATCCCTTCAAATTAGGATGATGTAAAAGGAAATCTGGAAATGTCAACTCAAGTCAAGTCAAGAGGCTTTTATTGTCATTCCGACTATGTACAAGTACACCGTGGAGCGAAATTACGTTCCTCCAGGAACAAGGTGCAACAAGGAACAAAAAGTACAAAATTACAAAAATTAAGCTAGAAACAATACAATAAATAAGATAAATTAAACAGACATTAGACACAGTAAACAGACCGGACAGTGTAGCACCGACACAGCACAGATTTCTGGACATGAAGTAGTGGAATAAGGTGCAGACATATTTAAAATGATGTGATCTGTAAGTTACGTCAGATAACATACATAAACACAGCAGTTACTGAGGTAGTAAAACAGTATTGTTATGAATGGGGTAGTTGCCGGATTTAATATTTGAATTAAATTTTATTGGGTATAAAAACAGTAACACTTGTATTGTTTCAATTTTTTAATGACTTTGATTACCAAGTCTTTTTATAATCACAGGGGGAGTCTATAGTGTACCGCTACAGAACGCGTGAGAACAGTGCTGATGATTTCATAATTATTTAAACTGTAGTTGATTTCTTTGATAAAATGTCTAATCACTATAATGTATAATGCTTTTTAAGTGGGGTGTAATTAGATTCAATTTATGAGCTGATAATTTGATTCAATTTATGAGACTTGGTTCGCAGTTCAGTATTCTTATGATATTTTGAACATAATTTGAGTGAAATGATTAGAACCATGATGTTGGTTAATGTTGTTGGTTAATGACACTAGAGCTGGGAAGGAGGAGGACCGCTGGAGTGAGTTGTTGATTTGTGATGATTATTTGCAGACTTTTGTGTTTAAACCATGCAGTTGCATTACATGGCACAATTAATAGAATGTCCTTTCTAAACAAGGCATTGTTACATCTTTACAGTGCATATGTGCAGCTTTACCTTTTAAATTTTTTCAGTGTATTTTTGCAATAATACTGAAACCTTTAATAATTTTGGTCGCTGATATCATAATAGGAAATTTTCATTTCTTCTGGTCATGAAAATGAGTTATGTAAATCTCTGTTTCTCTTATAGAATGAGTACAACTGCTGGAAGCCGACAGTCTGCATGAACTTCTGCAGTGATTTCCTGTCCTTTGTGAAATCTGTTGTAAAGGAAGACAACCCAAGGTATGGAGTTTGCTTGTTACACAGATTTACTCATATCTTTCTCCTGGTTGCAGAGCGTACATGCTTAGTTTTTCCTAACATTGTCTTTCAGATTGGTGTACCTGTTTGCTTGGGAACCACACAGAGATGTGACATTCTCTGCTCACAGAGACTCTGAATATACATTCCTGCCAGACTGGTATGTTAAGGAAATAGCAAGTCACCGCGCTCCAGAGACACGCCACTAACCTAACCCTGAAAATGAACTGTTATCTGTACATATTTAACTGCTGAAGCTGGTTGTGCCTTCCTGTGGGTCAGCTAGTTTCTTATCAATGGATTGAATGACGCTGACCCTGTGATGTGTAATTGTATACCAATACTGTGGTACAATTTTACCACCCAATTCGAAGTTGTTTGGTAATGCAATGTCCAAAATACACAGTAGTCTCCTTCACACAGCCAGGCATAATTTTTAATTCTTCATGGACACTTTTAGGTCTTGGAGGTGACTTGACCGCTGTTGAGATGAATATTTGTGAGATCTGTTTTATGGATTAAGGTGGGGAGACTAAGTTACATTAAGAAATGCGATCAGGACTTGTTCACTGTGGTCTGGCTGTCAGTGACAAGCAGTTGCAAAATAAGTGGTTTACTTTTTTAAAAGTTTGTCTCATTGTCTCTTGTTTAAGATTTCTATGTATGCTGTTATCAAAGTTACATTAATATGATCAAAAATCATTTAAAGGGCCTATATCATCGAAAAACAAAGTGTTTACATCTTCACAAATGTTTGACATAGGATGTAAGGATTGTTGCTGCAAAAACAGCCTGTTTTGAATTCTTTGTTTTTTTAATGTCACAAAAAGCAACATTTACATATATTCCCCCTATTCAGCTTATAGCAGTTTAGCCCCACCTATTTACTCTGAAGTTACAGGGAGGAATGATGCATTCAAGCCATATCAGTCTTACAGGCACAGTAACAAAAACATCCTGTTTAATTCTAAGGGATGAAGAAATTTTGGAAAATGGTCATGTAAAAATGAATTATGACTGATTTTGGTACATAACCTCATAGAAACCTCATACCTGGACCTCAGAGATGTAGGGTATGGGCCCTTTAAAGCCTCAAACATAAACTATCCAAGAAAACAAAGCAATAAACACTTAAGTCTCTCTTGCATTCATGAATTGTACTAAGCTCAGTGTAAATAAACCATTTGTCTGTTGTAAGATTCAGTATGTTCCCCTAATGAGTGTAACTCATTATTGTTTCTTGCTTTATAAGGCACGCATGAACAAGGTTTTTTCCTGCCAAACTACCTTTTAATACAAGTAGAATCTATATCTGATTTAATTTCACCATGACCAAAAAATTTACATTCAAGGAAATTAGTTAAAGAAAAAAAGTTGCACAAATAAGGGTGAATCGCACACAAGGTGTTCAAGTACGAAGACTGTTGATATTATAATTATAATGTAAACAAGTTTACATTGTCTGAGTAGCTCTGATTGATTAATCCCAGCTTCAGTGAGATGTAGAAAATTTTGTTGGATAATACAAATTAAGTGATTACATACTAATTTTACATGAAATTAAGTAAATTTTTTATACTTAGTAGCATCATGTACGTATGTCCACATACAAAATTGTCATTATACAAATTAAATGTTCATAAAACAAATCAACATCACAGATATTGTTATTCTTTTACACCACTTGAAGTTCAAAAACTAATTGCACATTTACAGTGAGATTCTATTTAACTCAGGCATTTAACACAAGGACAGATACAGATCATTTGAGGCTTTGCATAAAAAAGTCAGCAGTGCTGTGAACAATTACATTCTTTTCTACAAACAGTGCCTTCTTCTCCCTTTACTGGTCACATGTACTGATGGTCAGTACCAAAAATGCAGAAGGTGCATCAGAGTTACTGTTGCATTAACTTAAATTTTTTTCAAAAGAAAGTGCACTCACTGTAAATATTGTTTAAATAATCAAGATCATGTAAACACCTATAATCAGTGCAGCTGTTAATTAACAGTTTTCCATCTCGGAATACGGAGATGTAATCACTTCTCTCAGTTTGGATACACACATACAACTTACTTATCTACAATAATTCAACATCAGTTCATTGCCCACATACTGCTAACAAAAGTAAGTTAAATCTCTACAGATTTGTGTATAAAGACTGTAGAATAGACTGGCTGTTCTTTTGATTGGCTAAAGAAAATGTTAAAAAAAGAGGTAAGACAATGTAACCACCACATAGGAACAAACTATGTACGTGATGCAATACTGCTGTCTGTAACACAGGTTGGAGATGCATGATTAAAACGAAAGCTGTCAAAATATGATGAAACGTTTTACAGCAAGTCTTAAAAGGAGGGGGGTTCACAATGGTTTTCTGAAGGCAAAAGGCACACAGCAGTCTTGGAAGGGTCACACTACATTTTTTTTGAACGCTGCTTCTGGCTGCGCACCTCTTTTGCCAAGTAACCATACTGCCATAACCGTCAATCCAGCTGTGCAAGCTAGCTATTGTTTCCAATATGTACAAGCAGACAGTTCTGTCTTTTCCCCTTTTAGAAAGTGATCTACTATTAACTAGCAAGTGTGGTGCTGCCAGTTATAATAAGCCAAGCCATTGTTATTTTAAGTCTCTAAACTCTACTGTTTAGAGTTCAGAGTCCTCAGCAACTGCAACAGTCACTAAAGGCCCATCATTTTGATTTGAATGGTCAGCACAAAAAATGCTTGTGATGTGGGCTACTTGAACGCTCAAACTTAGTGAACCCCTGTTTAAGACTTGCAGGATTATAAAGCCATAGTTAGTGTAGACCTAGTATGACCATTAGTATGTGGCATGTGCCTGAGTGAGGTTAGAGAGGTAGGTAAGTGATAAGGCTGTATCTGGTTAGGTTCAAGGCTTTACTGTTTGTTATAAGGCCACCGATCTTAGTGCTTTAGTTTCTTATTGAGGCCCATCAGTTTGAAGGTGACTGCTGCAATCTTCTCATACACCACGAACATGAGAGCTGCCGTCAGGACCGTCTGTAAAAGCTTGGCCTCCAGACCTTTGTACAAGCCTATCACTCCGTTTCTCCTGCGAAAGAGATAAGAACAAGGACAAGAGGGTTATTCTTCAAGGACAAATGACTGCACAACTTATCAGGGGAGTAAATCTCTGTCCTCAAAATACTTTTGGTTGCAGTTATTTAGGAAATGATTCAATGCTTCATGAAATCTCTAATTTCAACATAATTCAGAATTATTTTACAGAAGACCCTGATTACACAAATATGACTGAGGGGGACTATTTATACAGTACTGAGAACAATGTAAAATATACTACGCTTTACTTTTGTTTGAATATTTTTGCCCATAAAATCACCACATATGTTACTGAACATTTACAAACCAATTATAAATCAATCCTAACATTCCTAAATTGATGTATATGAAACACTCAGACTGATGTACTGATGTATTTTAAACTCCTACAGATTAATCACCCTCAGTAACCAGTTTATACAGTTCAGGCAAAGTGGGTTTATAAATAGTATCTTTGACTATTTTTACTACAGAACCATTTTTAGAAGATTCAAGAAGCATTAACAACCATTCCTCCGTCAAAGAGAAGAACAAATTAACTCTGCAAAGAACCATTCAAACATTCAAAAGTTTCTTTGAGTTACCACGGTTCTAAATTTTACCTTTGCCTTTACTAAAGAACCTATGAAGAACCCTCTTGTTGTATCATATGAAGAGCTGGCAGAGTTTTTGTGCATATGAACTTACTTGATTCTGTCCATTAGTAAATCCACCACATTACGTAGGCTGCCCATCAGACCCCCTTTCTCTTGTGATTTGTATTGGCCAAACTGAGGAAGAAGCCATAGCAGAGATGGTGGCACATGAGCAATTCGCACTAAATGTCAAGTTGTAAAGGTAATCTCCAGACCCAGTGATAAACTAATGAATAAATGTGTTTACCCTCAGAATAGCCTGGACGGTCTGCAGTGGATAAGTGGCGGAGGTTGCGATAGCTTTGGCAATGGCACCGATGAGGAAGATCTCAACTGATGAAATCTGTAAGCCAACAAAAAACAAAGTCCAGCATTTTCAGCACAAAGAATGCAGATACATGCTGAGAAAGTTATTAATTGACAGCCTGAGCCCAGAGCAGCCTAACCCAGTGTTCTCCAACAAACACAGATCCAAATGTTTGGTTGGTGTACCCTATGTGTGTGTCAGTTGGGAGTCTCTAGAATGTCCTGCCCCATTCACTGTGGTTTCTCTGTTCTTATTCTAGATCAGTATAAAGACAAATGGCAACATTGGAATGCTGTTGTTTGTGTGCCCTGGCACATACCAGACCAGAAAGTTTGTAAACAAAAGATTGTTGATTGCTATTTTTAGAATTATTACTTTGTGAATTGTTCACTAAGGTGACATAAGCCAGTTAAGAAATCTAAGGCTTCCACTATTAGCGTTTATGTTAGCCTCCACAAAAGAGTGTTTTTGCTTGTATTTTTACACTCAGAGAAAAATATAAGCTTTGTTTGATGACACACACGTATTCATTTGTGTAAAAAGTGTGATATTTCGTTATGTGTCGGCCAATAAGTTAAATCTAACTAGCAAGCAGGGTAGCTTATTAGCCTAATTAAATGACCAAAAAGACTATTAAATTGTAACAGTTCCAGCTCTCTCAAGCAGATTCCCTTTTGGGCAGGTGCTTGTTTTTGAACATGCAGTGTAAAAACACCCTTCTAGAGTAAATGCTTCTTCTGCAGTGAAAGTAAGATTCATTTAAAACCAGAATTTAACAACCAACAGGGACCATGACAGCTTTAGTAGGATACAGGCTTACTAAGATCAACAACAGTGACATTAGGAACAACTAGTTTGTGAAGTAAGTTTGTGTGTGTGTGGTGTGTGTGTGTATCCAGCATCTTCATATATAGATATAACATATATAATAGAATAACAAATAGTAATGAGCTCACCTTCCTTCCTCCTTGCCCTGCCCTCCTTTTCATGGCCTCATAGAACATAAACTGCACCGCTGGATTGAACACCAACACCAGGGATGGGAGCGTGCCGTTCCACAGAGTCCCCACTCCCTCTTTAGCTATGATCTGGGAGAAGGCGTCTTGGAGAGGAGCAGAAAAAATCGTTTTAATTTATGTTGTATGCTGTTGTGGTTACGCTGCAGTTTCTGTGGCTAAAAGACTACATTCAGCTACAGCAACCAACATTTTTTACACTAAAAATTTCTATTAACTGGCCTATATGTGCTCCGCCCACAAATGTGCTCTTTTGTAGCTACCGCTTCATGTTGACAACATTTGTTTTTTAAAGCTTCTAACCTCACAAACAATGCATTTGTGGGCAGTGCACAGATCAACGGAAAACAGACCGCAGTTTTCTGATTTTGTGGATGAGGTACGTATGTTTCCATTGACAGTCTATACCTCAGTGGAGTAATGGTTATGTAAGGTGTTCTTCAGTGCTCTTCGGACTGACCAAAAATGCCATTGTACTGAGTCTGGTGGAGTTCCTCATTCCGGAATTTTGCTCCCTGCAGCTTCAGCCGAGTGTTCACCACCCACATCGGTGTGGTCAGGAGCACATTCACGGCCCCTGTCGAAGATATCAGAACATACCCAGTTAGAGAGTTCAATTCTTAAAGAAGTTAAAAGCACTGCGTTTTACTTCTGCGGGTGTTGTGGTGTCTCTCAGTAAATTCTTGTTTTCTTTCCTGGCTTTCTTTACACAAGCAAGCAAGCCACTTAGATGTCAAGCCTAGGGCTGGAGAAAATATCTAATTGTGATTTTTCTGACCACTATTGTGACTGTGATTTAAATTGCAATTGTTTTCTATAAAATAAGGTCAAGGCCAAGAACACCAGCAAATCCAGTTCTTCTGGGTTTAAGCATGAACGCTCAATGTGCCACACTGCTAGTTAGTTGTGGTTGTGATTTCACATTTGTTTTTTCTTATTGGTCTGTCTCATCTAAATTTGCGAGCTCAACGTTATTGGGTTAAATTTCCTCACTTAAAATTCAAGACAATGTTGTTGATAATATAATAATATAAACTGTGATAAAAACTGTACTCTTTCAAATTGTGATTTCAGTATAAAAACAATTCAGCTTTCAGCCCTATTCAAGCCAGTAGGTTCCACATTTTAATTTTGTGTCACCCTAAATTGTGATTAGATTGCCATTTAATAATTCTTCACTTTGAACAACGTATGTCCTATATAACAATCCAATCTCTTTATTTTTTACAATTATCATTTAATCATTGTATTACAGTTGTGTATTTGAAGATACACACAAAATGTTTAAACCTGAGATCTGAAATCAAACCATTTGTTAGCTCTGTTGTCATTAATTGGCACTGGGATCAGTCACACACATTCCCAATCAGACTCTGAGCTATTTTTTGGCACACTGAGCTCTACAAAGTAGCCATCTTCCATCCTTAAGAAAAAAACTGGAAGACATGAGTTACTGCTGTCTATATTTACTGCTGGACAGTTTATTGGTGCTTCTCGACATGTTCGCTCTTGAACGAGTATTTTATTACCTCTAATAAAAACTCTTCGCAGTAGTTACCAGCAACATTTAAAAAGTCATGACATGATGTCAGAACACTTACTTCATGGTATCAGCAATGCTGTTGGCAGTAAAGTCACTAAGTTAGCTTAGCGGTTCTCGTTCTGGAGATGTAGTGGGGGTGCCATCATTTTTTATTACTTTTTTTTTTTTACTTTCTATTTAATTTAATATTATTTATTCAATTAAATGTTAAGACAGTCCCCATAATTATAAACTCCGATTTTAAGTTTTATTAACAAACATCTCTGTTTAGTTTACACTGTTTATCATACATTTCTCCTTTTTGAAATGCTGTATTTTTAGCATTCCCTGTAGCCGGCAGGGTTGCCAAGTCAACCAACCCAAAGTCTCATTAAAAGTCACCCACTAGAAGCTGAAACTCTTTTTTTTTTATTTTATGTGGCAAGAAAAATGCAAACCCTGGCAATCCTGACAAAGGTTGTGTGTGCTGTAGCAAACACCCCATAGTACAACAAATGAAAAGCGAATATTGCTAATAAACATTCTAAATTATATCACTTTAATCCAGTGGGATGGATTTTTTTCTTCAAATTGAGCTCTGATTATAGAAAACGTGTGCTGTTTCTCACCTGAGATGAAGCCCATGACCAGATCTTTGCTAGGCCTGGACTGCCGTTTGCCAGTGACCATCACTCGCTTCAGGGAGTTGAAAGTGTAGAAGTAGACAAAATTAGAACAGCACAGGCTGGAGATTACAGGAAACCAGCCACGATAGAGAGACATTCTGCATGATCAAAGAGGAAACAAGTGTAATGTGTTATATGACAGTATAAAAGTATGAAATTTTTCCATTTTATACTATAAGGTTAATATTATTAGCCGGCATTCTGATCACTGACAATACTGATCAGTGTAATTTTATTTGGTCAAAAGTCAACAGACTGCAGTGGTTTTAAACCAACCATGCTTCTCTGACCAGGTCAGCCTGTACTGCTACAATGAAGGTGAGCAATTGGTTGGCCTAGCAGCATTAGGGCAATGTGATGTGATAGAACTTCTCGAACAAGCTGTTCTAAACAAAATATTTGGCGTTTTTAACCGGCATCATTTTTAACTGATACTGAGAAATGTGTGTAGCCTTAATATCAGCTGATTTTTAATACTTACATCCCCTCTTCCTTTGCTATCTCAGCCAGAATGACAGGGGTGGATTTGGCTTTCCGGTTCTCGTCCACTGAACGACAGCATCAGAATTTAGTTAATTTAGTCATTCTAGTACCAAACAGTAAATTCTTAAGCAACAATCAAGATGAACTCACACCCCCAAGAGCAAAGTCATACCAGTAAAACCACTTATCAGTCAACAATATGTCAGCAACTCACCCTGAAGTCTAATTCTGGCTGTGTCCAGAGGGAAAAACACAGTCATTGCGGTCATACTGCCCTGTGAACAACATACAATAACTGGTTAATAACAAGGGTCTCAGATTCTAATGGACACCCTGATCAACCAGGTCTCAGACTCATAAGTAATTAATAAATTAAGTTTGGCATCAAAATTGAAACAGTGGAGGAAAAATCTACAGATGGGCGTCATAGTAAGAAACAGAAGTAAACTGTTACACCTGTGAGTGAAGAAGCTGTTAAAATTTAACTTTTCCTTTTTTTTAATAAGTCATGCTAGTGAATTTTCAGCATGCAGTTTAATCCTAGTGGAACTGACGGCAGAGTCAGTCTTCATGTCCAAAGGGTTTGGAGACACTGGCTCATCCAGTATTTCTTCTGAGTTGAAAGGTATTAGTGAGTTAGCTCCCTTTGCTGTGGTCCCAGCCTGTACTTTTCTAAGAAGGCTTTACACTAGATGTTGGAACACTGCTGTGAGGATTTGATTGCATTCAGCCACAAGAGCATTAGTGAGATCAGCTACTGATGTCTGATGATTAGATCTGGACACACAAAGGCCACTCTAACTTCTGAGTGGGCAATATAATGACATTTATTGTTACTGAGATAACTTAAATGATGTGCTTTTCTGAGCATATCATAGACAAAGTCAGTACCTGCTCCTTCCATGCATCGTGGTAAAGAGCATAATTAATCCTATTTAACTGCATTAAGTGAGGCACAGTATATGAAATACTGAAGGAAAAACATTCTATTCACACTTTTGGGTTTTTGAAATTTGGCTGTAGGGGAGTTTTTTTTTCTGTTCCAGCTCTTCAAACGTCTGACAAAATTAATATCATGTTATGCCTTCCAGAGATACCTGGTGGATAGTGCACTTTTAATCACTCCAGAGAAAGGAGATATACTGCTTCACAGCCCAGTGCTGGGGGGCTTTATACTCCTCTGCCCGACGTATTAGGCATGGTGACGTCAGGCTCCTGAGTCCCAACCTAGTGAGATTCTACACGTTGTGCGTGTGTGTGCACTGGGTTAGCAAAGAGTGCACCTGAAAGTAGCTGGATTACAGCTGGATTACAAGGGCAATCTGGATAAACTTGGGCTTATAATGTCATACAGCATTTATAAGCATTTATAAGCTTAAGAATTGCATTTATAAGCTTTTATAAGCTTATTTATAAGCATTTATAAGCTTAAGAATTGTTGTTTGTAAGCGAGTATTACCAAAATAACTACAGAATATCGCCCAGCCGCGCTTTACTTTCAGTCTGTTTAAAGCTGACCGTGAACGGCCGGTGTTGCTAAATTGACTCCATCTCAACTCTTCCTAGCTTAGCAGAACCTTTTTATGTTGCTAGATTTGTCGGTAAAATGAGCTGCTAAAGGTGCTGCAAGGCTGCTGTGTAGTCGAGGGGAGTTCTCTTACCATCGCTCCGGCCACGGCGTGGACAAGAGTCTCATAAGACAGGAGACCCACAGCTGCTCCGTCATTCTCAGACATTCTGCTTCCCGTCTCTGAACTGCAGAAAGCAGCTGATTAATGCGTCTCGGAGCGGTTTAAGATGCAAACGACGGATCCTGAGAAGCTTCTGACTCCTTCTGGGATGTTCAGTCCATTCTCACGGATGACAACAGTGGTCAGAATACACAACCGACTGTTCAGTACCTGCAGTGTATTTCCGCGTTGTTCATTAACCGGCTCTGGATGTTTGGTGTAAAATGACTCGAGATCGCCATCTGCCGCCCGGATGTGCTGCCGGAAACAGCGATGGCGGCCTAAATGTGAAGTTCATGTGGAAGACAGTAGGTGGCGCAGTACTCCAGACATGTGGCTGTAGTTTTAGGTTAGAAAAGGTAACAAATACGTTTATGAGAAACGTTTTGTTAAAGAAGTACTAACCTGGTCAGCTGAGAAGAAAATATGTTTACAAGGAGGAGAAATAAGGAGAGAGCAGAAGGCTAAACATATTAGGAAAATATATTTGGTCTATTTGATTTTACCAAAAGCAAAAGTGATGAATTAAAAAAATTTAAATGATATTTACCCTTTCCAATGAATTTTTGAGGGTAACATTTAATTTAGATACAAATGCATGTTGTTTCTGTCAGAATAACATTGAAACATATTTTCCTTCAGTGTGAAAAGGTACAAACATTCTGGACATCTTTTCAAAACTGGCTTAGGTCTGAAAATCTTGAGCTACATCTGGGTAATGAAATGTCTGTGAAGGTTGGCCTATTCCTGGAGGAGAAAAAGACTGAATTTCAATGAATATTTTGACTGTGTTATGCATTTACTTTGTACATAAGTATCAATGTACCCAGATGATTCCCCATCTAAATATATGGACTGTCTTTTGTTTTATTTATTTATTAATTTTCTCATTTTTATATTTTGATGTTCAACATGGTGGTCTGTCGTTGCTGTTTCCAGTGTTTTAATGCGTTTAGATCGGATAAGGTGTGAAAATGTCTGGGAACCTAATAAGTAAACTAAGGCAGCTGATTGGTGCTGGGGAAAGGTCATTGTGATAAATGTTGTGATAAAATGTCCCCAGTAAACTATTCCCAAAGGTGATCAGTGAAAAGGCTGTGTTTAGAAGGCAGTAGTTTAGTATTCTGGTTAGGTTGCACAATGTACATATTGCTACATGTTGCAGTTTCTTTTTCTCCTCCTCTGTTCAGAGCAGAAGCATATCAAACCTTCAACAAAGAATCTTGACGTAATTAATTATTTTCTCTGAATATTGACTTAGACTCTCAAAATAATTATTTTCTTGACATTTTGGCCTAGGGGTTGGCCTAGACCCCTTAGTTCCAGTGAAGGGAGAACTTAATGCTTCAGCTTACCAAGACATTTGTATGCTTATAACATTGTGGGAACGGTTTGGGGAAGACCCTTTTCTGTTTCAACCATGACTGAGCCCCAGTGCACAAAACAGGCACGGCTGGGTGAGTTTGGTGTGGAAGAACTTGACAGGCCCGCACAGAGCCCTGACCTCAACCCCATTGAACACCTTTGGGATGAACTAGAACAGAGATTGCGAGCCAGGCCCTTTCATCCAACATCAGTGTCTGACCTCACAGATGCTCTGTAATGGGCATAAATTCCAACAGACACACTTCAAAATTTTGTAGAAAGCTTCCCAGAAGAGTGGAAGTAGAGTGTTGTAGCTTCAATGGAGGACCGACTCCATATTAATGCCTATTGATTTGGAACTGGGTGTGTGTGTGTGTGTGTGTGTGTGTGTGTGTGTGTGTGTGTGTCTGTCTGTGTGAATGCCTTGATTCTTCCAAAAACATCTAGAGAATATCTGTGATTGGCCAAGATATTCAAAGCATACAATAAAACATTCATATTGCAATGGCCGATGACACGATAAACAAGTGATATAACTATAGTGATTATTGTGCACAAAATATAATTTGTTAATTGTTGTTGTGACAATGTGCAGCCCTAATAAACAGGTATAGGGCTGTTTTGTGGCATTAAATTTTTATCACAAAAAAAAATAAAGAGAAGCAAAAAAGTATCCCTGTGGAAAAGTGTTTTTTAGTTCAGTTCAGTTTACTGTGAAACAATACTGTCTCTTCACAGTGCCACAGCAAACGGTGGACTTTGCTTTGTTTTATGGCTCTGACTAAGTGGTAATGACGCCCTGGCTGGGCAATTCAGCCCCGCTCACTTCTGCTTTTGGACGTGTGGAGAGAGAAGAGAGGGGTCTGAAAATGTTCTTCTGAAGCTGCGTGCCTGATTACAGTTGAATCTTTTGTTCAAAACTTGCTAGTATCTGTCACAGTCATGTCAAGATATCATAAAGCAGCCATTGATGGCTATTTGGATCTCTTAAAGGAGGCCACTAAAAAGGATTTGAACACCCCTGACGAGGATGGCATGACACCCACTCTGTGGGCAGCTTACCATGGACGACTGGAGGCTCTTCAGCTTATCTGTAGCAGAGGGTGAGCTTTATTTTCTGCTCTTTGTTCACTCCACATACACACGTACTGTAGGTTATATGTTTTGGATAAATCAGTTCCAGCTGTTCAGCAGATTAACGTACTCTGTTTATTCCTTTGAAGGTAAAAACATTTAGAAGTCTCTCATGACTTTTAAAAAAAATCTAAGGTATTTAGGAATCAAAGAGACTAGATATTATTTGTTTTGCACTGGTTGCAAAAGAAGAGGGGAATTTTTTTAGGATATCTGTAAACAGAAATTAGGTGTAATAGTAAGTTATAGTTTATTGTTTAAAAAATCTTTTGTAAGTAGCCTCACAAGATGACAATCTGATTTTTGCAAACTTTTCAATGTGCTCAGATGTGTCCTTTTTTATTGTCATTGGACACTTCTGGCTTCTTCACTTAGTGTAAAGGTAGCCATCATTCTACTTTATCTTTGTAAAAGAATGTGAAGTCTGTTCATTTCCAGTCTATAAACAATACAGCCAGGCATGTGTATCATGGCAAAGTCCTGAAAGTTTAAAATGGACCATTTCTGTCTTTCATAACTGAAAAAACAACACTCATTCTGGCAGAGTGTCAGAGATTATCTTGGCCTCGTTTTTCTGTTTCAGTCTGTTACAATCTGCCATTCTCTTTTCCTTCTTTGTATTCCCATAAGCGATGCCAAGCGTTTAATGAGGCAAATGAATTATGTAAATAAGAAACAACAGGGCTTCTCATGCTTCTGTAGCTTGTTCACTATTGATGGTTCCACAAAGCTAAAACACAGTTGTGTGCAAATGTTTGGGCCCCCTGGCCAAATGACATATTTTGTTGATTTCTTTATTTTGTTGAAAGTCAACAGTAAAATTTAAACACAACCTCCCCTAAAAATGACATTTTTCTGCAAATGTTAATGCACGGTTAGGTTAATTTGATTAATTTCAAAGAAAAAGAAAGAAAAATAGTATTTGCAGAATGTGCCAAAGTTTTGACACCCTTCCAGTTGTAAAATCTCAGCCCTTAATTAACTTGTTAGGCCTTAATTGACTCGTTAGGACTGATTAGGCAGGTCAGGAATTGACAGCTGATGGGACATCATATATTCTCTGACTCTTTAAATCCTCTGCTAACACTCAACAACCATGGGTTCCTCTAAGCAGCTGGCTGAGGGTCTGAAAATGAAACTTATTGATGCCTATAAAGCAGGGAAAGCTATAAAAAGATTTCAAAGTGCTTCCAGCTTGCAGTTTCTACTGTCTAAAATGTCATTATAAATGGCACTTAAGTTGAACTGGAGATCTAGAAGACCAAGAAAACTTCTAGTACTTTGGCCAGAAAGGCAAAGCAAAACTCCCAGAAAAGTACCTGCAGGAAGGGTTAACTGACAAAGGAGCAGTGGTGCACTGTTCTGCTGTGCAGTGTTGCTTGTACAAACATAACCTGCATAGAAAAGTCATGAAAAGGAAATCTGACCTGCAACTTCATCACAAAAGTCAACATCTAGAGAAGGCAAAACAACATCTAGATAAGCCAGAGACAATTTGGAGACAAGTGTTGTCAACCGAAAAAGAACACCTTGCCATCTTTTAAGCATGGGGGGATCTCCTGTGCTTTAGGACTGTGTGGCAGCCACTTGAACAAGAAACATTGTATGCGTAGATGGAAGAATGGATTCCACTAAATATCAGCAAGTTCTAGAAGAAAATGTGATGCAGCCAGTCAAGAGACTGAAGCTGAAAAGAGGCTGGCTTCTACAACATGACGATGATCCACAACAAACACCAAAATCTACTATGAACTACTGCAAGAAACACAAGCTGAAGCTTTTGGAATGGCCCTCACAGTCACAGACTTGAAAATCTGTGTGTAGATTTTAAACATAGCGTGTATGCAAGACAACCCAAAATATTGCAGAACTAAGCATAGAAAAGTGGGTGACAATTCCTTAAACAAAAACAGAGAGACTCCTGGCAGGCTTCAAAAAGTGTCTGCAAGCTGTGATATCTGACAAAGAGGTGTTACTCAGTTCTAACTTCGTAAGGTGTCTAGACTTTTGCACATGACCACAATTTCCATTTTATTTATTTCTAAGTATTTATAAGTTAATCTGATTTGCAGTAGCTGTATATTAACATTTACAAAATGTTTTTAATAGTTTGCTGCAGAGGTTGTGTTTACTTTTTTCTCTTCAAAAATCAGCAAAATATTTCATTTGGCCAGGGGTGCCCACACTTTTGCATGCAATGGAATAATTATAATAGGTCAATTTTCCATGTCAGGTTTAATTAGACATCTACTGATGACTTGGAAATAACCTTTGTTATCAGCGCCGAGCTGTTGTTACTATGGAAAGGTGCTACACACACAGAAATAAGCTGTTGTCGATATTGTTATCACAGATTTTACGTGCATGGCTGGACCTCACATTGACCTTCGCTCTTAATGGATTACAGATTAACTTGCTACTCTGTGTTAATCATTATATTAGCTATAATAAAGCAGATGGTAAAGACCTACAGTTCCTTGTTGCTGTAACAAGATGCTATATTTTCAAAATGGTAACTTTACAAGAAAGTTTTTTAAATTTTCTTACTTTTCAATGAATGATTGGCTAAAAAATCAAGTTTATACAATTCTCCAATTACCTGAAACGTAGTCAGTAAATAAAAATTTTTTGCACTAGGTCTAGTAGGACAATGTAGCTAACCGGTAATGGCAGTCTGTGTCACCCATAAAATAATATTTGTATTATATTAGCTTCATAGCCAATTCAGACACCAAATATGTCTTTACCAAATGGCTATGTTTGGGCTAAGGGGAGTATATATGTTTGGGTAATTCGTTCTCTTAATGTATGTTAATGTAATGAGATGAATTTCCCAGATGTTTTTGGATCATTTTTATCATCACTAAATATTCACAGTTCTTAAAGGCCAGCTGGTGTTTTTCAATAATAAGTTATCATATCAGCTGTGATTTGAGTGAAAACAACTGACAGGATGGTATCAAGTTAGGATTGAATGGCGGGTTGTTATGCAATTGGACTAATAAAGTATGTCAAAGATACAGCAGAATCTTTATAGATTCTTTAAAGATTCTGCATATAATTCCCAAATTACAACACAAGGTTGTGCAAGGTTGTTAAAGAATAGCTCTAAATGATACACCATGTGTTTGTTTTACAGTGGAGATCCTGACAGAAGTGACATCTGGGGGAACACGCCCTTACACCACGCAGCCTCCAACGGACACATGCACATCCTTAGCTTCCTGGTGAACTTCGGAGCCAATCTCTTCGCTTTGGACAATGACTTCCACACTCCTATGGATGTGGCTGCCTCCAGGGATCAGATGAATTGCGTCCGCTTCCTAGACAACGCCGCCTCTCAGCAGACCCGCCAGAATGCAAAGAAGGTGGCTCGCTTGAAGGAGCAGGCGGTCAAAGATGCAGAGCGCAGGGTGAAGCTGTGCGAGAAGGTCAAGAAGAGGCACCAGAGTAAGATGGACAAGATGTATCGTGGCTCTGTCTCCGAAGCCAGCGTATCTTCTCTCTCCAGCACAGGCACAATGAATAACGTCAACGAGCAGTTCTCAAAGCTCATCGCCTCAGACACAACTGGGTCTATCAAGGCAACGATCAAGGGAACCCTCCAGCGCAAGTTTGGAAAGAAGGACAAGGGAACTGTGTCTAGACAAGGGGACAGCAATGTTATATACGTAAAGCAGGAGAATGGAAATGCAGAGAAGCCGGAATTCACAGACGTCTTCAATGAGCTGGATGAAAACGAGGAGGATGAAGATGGAATGGGAGGTTTCAAAGATGAAGAAGATGAAGAAGGTGCTGGTCAAGCGAAGGAGTCTATCTTTAAAAGACCCGGCCTTGGGAACATGGTTTTCCGAAAGAATTTCTCTATGGAAATGGGCATTGAGCCAGATGAATTCCCCAGTGGCGACATGGAGGACCTCGGATACCTCATCCGCAAGGAGGTGTTTGAGGCAGAAGATGAAGGAATGGAGGATTATTCAGAAGAGGACTCACAGCTGCCTTGGAAGCAGGAGGAGCTCGGACTGGACGAGGATGAAGAGGAGACTTTGCCCCTGGACGCTTTCCTTAACTCTGTTAACCTGCTGGACTTTGCCCCCGTGTTCGTCCGTGAGCAGTTGGACCTGGAAGCCCTCATGCTCTGCTCAGATGATGATCTAAAAAGCATCCGGATCCAGCTAGGACCTCGCAAGAAGATTCTGGAAGCAGCGGCTAGAAGGAAAGCAGCCTTGGAGCAGCCTGGTGTCATGAAGGACACCTTCCTGTAATGCCACCGTATGTACAGTTGTACGCAACAGCTTGAACGTGTTTTGCTGATTTTATTAGTGAAAATAAGTACAAATGCTCTCCAGGGAATAAGCTGAAATATTTTTCTGCAAATTTAGTGCAGAAAATTTGTTAAGTTCAGCAGATAAACAATCATCATGTAGTAAAACATACAGAAGTGTGTTCTCTGAGGGTGTGTTACTCTTTTTCATCTAAAAAGTCAACAAAATGTGTAATTTGACCAGAGGTGCCCAAACTTTTGCACACCACTGTGTATGAATATTTCCAGTGTCATTTATCTGAAACTCTTTAAGTGATTCAACTGCTTATTCCTCATCACACTGTGTCAAAGCTTTTAAAAGATTGATATAAAGCTATATATACTATAAATTTAAGATGCTTTTAATAAAATATGTAAAATACTTTATTATAGAAAAAAAAAATTCATCAGTAAATTCTTGTCTTGTATTTTTTTGCCATTTAAATTTGCTTACAAATGAAGCTAACGTATGTACATTTTCTCTCCTTTACCCATTTTTCTCAAGAGCTATGATGATGATTATACATAGCTATGGCATCCATGTACGGTTTTGATGGTCCCCTATAGATGATCTACACATACTTAAATTATTAAGAAATTATTATTAAATTATTAAGAAGCCCGTTTTGAATTCATTGTTTTTGTGATGTCACTAAAACCAAAGTATTTACATTCATCCACCTGTTCAGCCTACAACAGTTTAGCCCTGCCTATTCAAACTTCAGTTAAAAGGGGTGTTTCAGCCTATACTAACCTTTTAAAAGAAAGCACAATACAGAGCAAACGTAAGTGACTTGAGAGCGAAAAGCCTCCCCTTGTGGAGAATCTTCAGCCTGCTGAACGCAACTTTATGATGACTGTGGTTGGGGACTGCTTTGAGTAGAAGGCAATGAAATGTAATAGGTGGGATGTTTTTAGTCAGTCAGAATTCGAAAGGCCAGGCCTACATTCAATTGTGCACAGATTTAACAATTCCTATGTTTTGGCCTTTAAATCAATAGAAAATAGGAAACCTAGGTTTATAGTAGTCCTGTGATAAAGATGAAGTCCTAGTAAGAAAAGTCTCTAAAGTTTGATGGCAGAATAAACTTATTTTAAAGATTCAGAGCATTAGTTAAAAGAAATTATACAACTGCTGTTGCCTTATGTTTCACAGTTGTCCCTGAAAAGCTATAAATGGAGCATTAATTTGAATTAACTCAAACTACAGTCTGGTTTGGAAGAAGAGAATTATACATTAATGCTGCTCAAGTTCTGATGCTCAAATTTAAATCTGGTAGGCTGTGCACTGAGTCATTTAACCTGAGTTCTTGTTTGGTTGATTTTAATTTTGCCTCATAAATGTACGAACCCCATCTCCAGAAAAGCTGAGACATTTTGTAATATACTAATGTCCATCTACAAAAATACAATTAAGTTGGTCAGTGAAAACATTGGAAATCTTTTCTTTGTACTTTTTGTCAGTGCTGTGGTGTAGCAGCATCATTCATGTTGTTCATGGCAAAATAGTGCAGATAGCAGGCTGCAGTGGGATGTGTGGAAGAGATAAAGACCTTGATTTTTTTTAAATTTTGTAATCAATATATTTGTTAACTGTGAAATTCACAAAATTAAGAGAAACATACTGGCTGTACTGAAAGAATGGAAAATTTTATTGACAGCAAACTAAGTAGCTGATAAGACAGACTGATGGGTTAAGGTCCAAAAAATTACAAGTACATTTGTTTAGAAATGTATCCTGAATAAATAATACAATTTTTTTCTTGTAATGTCAGATGATATTTATTGCATGTTTAGGTGTTTAAAACATCAAAATAAACATGCAAATATCAACTTATATATCACATATATTTATGCAATAATAAAAAGTATGTTTTTAACATTCCTGCTGGGCTGTTGAAGAAAAGACAGTTCTGTCCTGTCTTTGTAGCTGTGGCTTTTATATGATTAGATGAGCCGTGGACAAAATCACAAAGACAGCGTCATAGTCGGAGAAGAATTTGGGCACCAGCAACACTGCTGTGTCTGACACACATACCTCTGCAACAAATACTATGGGGGATCCAAGGGGACTTCTGATCTGTAAAAATGAGAAAAAAGTCATTTTGTTGTTTGCTACAGGTCATCCTCCACTGCACGGAACTGAGACGCCAACACCAAACCAGTCTACCTCTTCAAAGTGAGATGTGCTCAATCTAAAAACCACAGCACCCTGAAAGGCCTGACTGTAATAACGCCACACGCTATCACATTTTCTAACAACGACCTTTCCCTGAATTTGTGGGGTTTTTTCAAGGAAAAGCACAGCGTCATAATTTCTGAAAATGTTTAAGCTCTGCATGTACACATAATAATAGAACCAGTCACCTTTCTGTCTTATCCTGTACATACTTTCCAAAAAAATCTGCGCACACAACAAAATCACACCACGCCTGAAATGAGAAGCTGGCCTCAAACTCGCCAGTAATAATCAAGCTGTGTATTCAGGATGAATGAGTCATTCTTCATTACAATGTATTTGCAGTCCACAAAGCTGGGCACATTAGGACACTTGAACTCACTAAACCAAATGGTGGGTTTCCAAGAAGGCCAAACACCTTGTCGTCTGGGGAGGAAGCAAGCCAGGGGATGTCAGGGTGGATCAGAAGGCCACAGTTGTAAATAACAATTTACATTTTTTATCTTGGCATACTCCATTGCTGCCTCCATCTCCAGACCCCTCCTCATTTCAGCTGTTGGTGCTGCACCTTTTAGCATTCTCTCAGACACTCGCTGAAGAAAGGTCCCGAACATGGCCTCTCAGTCTTGGCTTGCGGAATATTTGCCACTCATAAAGATCAGCAGACATTCCCGTGATGCAGACCAAAGACCTGGATAGAGGCTCAAAGTTTTTATAGGTTGCCTCAACCCTGTGCACAGAGGTCAAGGAATTTGTAAACAGATACAAATATAGAATTTACAAAACATACCTCATATTTTTCGTTTGCAGTTGCACCCTGGATATGTAAATAAAAAATAAGAAAGAAAGCCAGTAGAGCCTTCATCGTCGTAAATGAAATATATATTTTGAAAAGCTTTGTAAGCGACCTGTTCAGGGTGTATCCTGCCTTCCGCTGGGATAGGCTTCAGCACCGCCCCCCTGCAACCGGGAGGGGTGAGCGGTTTAGAAAAAATGTGTGTTTTGTAAGCATTTGTTTATATGCTACTTATAAATAACTGATTCTGGTTAGGCTGAGACCATTATAATGGTATTTTCGAAAACAATTTGAGCGACCATATCATGCAAAAACAAATTTTATTCCTTTTTTTTGTCTTTACTTCTTTTGTCTGTTAGTTAATTTAGCTCATATATGCTAATGTTCAAACCTGGCCTGTAACACAGTAAAAACTGTTGCTTTTTTGCGCTTTAGAGCCTCAATTTATGTAAGTAAAATACTGTGGCAGCAGCCTTATGCTTTTTTCAGAGAGGGGCGTGGTATGCAAAGTGTGCGCCGTAGCCCCGCCCTCGGTTGGACGGCCTCTTTGTGTTGCTGTTTATGTTTGTTCGGTCAGTTGCGAGCGCATGTGCTCTGTGTGTTATGGCCGGGGGGGGGGTTGGGAAATGGGTGTAAAAGAAGGGGGTCACCATGAGGAAGGAGATTAGGGTTTTAGTGAAATTAAATATAATAAAAAAAGCGTTATTTGTACCTGTGTTTTCTAGAAGCTGTAGGTGGCGCTAGGCAGCCGCCTGTGTTTGTGCTCAACACTTTCTGCTCTCAATGAAGAAGAGATGGCGTCACGACTCACAAACAGTTTGAGGTCGAGATATGAGGATTATATTCTGTTTTATTAAATAAAATGATGTTTTTCAGGTAAGACGATGTTGTGTTGTCATGGCTGTTTTATTGCTGTGTTTTCGTGCGTTTCGTGTCGTCGACATCTGTAAATGAAGTGGTTCAAACGAGCATTAATGCCTAAATGTGTCGGATCAGCAGCTGTAGTAACAGTTCATGTCAACTCCCCCTGGACCAGCGGCTTAACGGCGGACAGACTTTACATTAGTCCGTTTATCAGCGAGTATATCAGCTAATGTTAGAGTAGGTCTTCTGTTCAGTAGGTGTATTAACAGCGTAAGGGTAACTAACCTGCTGACTGCACATATAAGGGAAATAATTTCTTACGGCAGCGTTGTTTACGGTGCACGCCCATGATCTGACATGTAGCTAGACAAGCCATTGGCAGTGGAGGAGAAGAGCTGTCTGTGTTTAGTGGCTTTAAATAAAACACGAACGCTGACCTGTATCACATCTTTAATGTCTTTCATCAGTACTGTTGATTTAGATCAGTGCAGACCTGTGAAAAATCTTAAAACTGTGGGGAAGCATTGCATAATGATCTACAGTATTATTATCAGAAACTACAAGATTTCTGTGTTGCTCCCTGCTGAAAAAGGACTTTAGGATTAAAATCTGATGTGTTTGGTGTCTTAACAGGAAAAAAAAAAAAATATGATACTTCAAAACATTTTCTTGATACATGATAAATATCACGATATTTAGAGATTTTTGTGCTAGAAACAGACAAAAAGAACCAGTGATGCCACCTTTAAAAATATTGTTATTTTTATTCACTATTCATGTACACCACAGATCTAAATCCAAGTAACTAGGATTGATCATACTCTCTTTGTAATAAAACATGAAGTAAGTCAGTGCTCTTTAAGTAATGACAATATCAATGATATGCTCAGAAAAGTGAATTGTGACAATGTGCTGTAATTGATCACAATAACAATTAATATTGTCATATTGTCCACTCTACATTTTAATGATTCCACCAAGAACATGTTGAGTGGACTGACATATGCAAATACCTTCTTTTTTTAATTATTATTATTATTATTATTATTATTATTATTGTTGTTGTTGTTGTTGTTATTTTTTTTACTTTTTCATGTAAGATTGTATAGTGAAAGAGAAGCAGAAAGAACTTCTCCTGTGTATTCAAAATATATATGCTGGTCACAAAATATATTTATATTATATTTAATTATTCTTTATTAAGTGAGTTTTAAGTACTGCCTTTGCTTGGTAGAGTGAGACACTTTTTAAAGCTAGTCTGGAAAATGATGCTCACTTATTATTGCACTATTAGGAGCTAATGTCATGAACACTATGGCTCATAATAGTTATCAGTTTTTTTCAGATGTTCCTCTGTTTTTTATCACTACTACTGTAATGAGAATCAGTGTCAGCAAATTTCTCTACAATACTTATTCCTGCTTAATTGGATTTAATGCAGAGCAGAATGTGAAACCTTCAATAAAATTCAATGTAGTCCTAGTTGTTGGTAGTTTTTTTTAAATTGTTGCATTGTTGGTCCTTTTATGTCTGTTCCAACTTATAAAACCTCAGACAGAGTAAATATTGTGAAGCTTATTGTAGGAATGTCTTTATGTATTGTGATGTTATGTTTCTGCCATATGAATAAGACACCCAGTCATGTCTGAACTGAATGTTTACATAAAACACTGCCTGCTGAAGTTGCTTCATTTGGCTGTTTTTGAAGGCAGTGTAGATGCTGTCCCTTTTTTTCCATAATACTATGTGTCAACATACTGATGTGGTAAAGAGAAGAAGGCAGAACGCCTTAGCCGGGCAGAGTGAAGGAGAATCTGTGTACAAATTCAAGTGATTGTTTTAATTAATGATTTTGTTTCTGACAAGAGAACCTTCATCCTGTTATAAATTAAATATATATTTTATGCTTTGTAAGCATTTGGGTGTATATTACTTGTAAGTAACTGATTATGGTTAGGCTAAGACAATTTTGAATGGCATTTTTAATACATTTTAAAGGCCAATGTCATCTGAAATTTTCTTCACTTATAACATATATAACAATCGATAATATTTTTACCTCTGTATGAAATAACTGCAACATCGTTGTTACTAATAATTGTGCAGTATTCTGTAGTGTAATATAGTTGTCGAAAATATTCCTAGATCCTGTAGAAATTCATGTAGAATTACTCTAGTTTTTTTTTTCATAAGGAAAGTAATTGGAAATGACCAGTACAAGCAGTTTTTTCCATATGCAGTCAAAATATTCTGTTTTGTTCTTACAGCCTGCAGTAGTGTCAGAATGGAAATCATGGCTGTAAATATGCTGACTGCTTCCCCTGCTACGGCCACGCTGCCACCCTCACCGTGTTTGGAGGACCCTGGCCTGCCACTCGGAAGTTTGGACAGTGAAGACTACGTGTTCGTGGAGCCCCGTCACCCCAACAAGGTGCTGGAAGGACTGAACAGCCTACGGCTTAACAACGCCTTCTGCGATGTCACTCTCTGTTGTGGAGGACAAGAGTTTCCATGTCACCGCATCGTGCTGGCCTCCTTCAGCTCCTACTTTCAGGTAAAAATCTGCTCTTGAAGCAAGCAAATGGGAAGCCACTGAAGTGGAGTTCATGTCCGTGGATTTGGAACAAATTACAGATGTTAGCTTTCACTTCCAGACATATCTAGCCATATCTAGCAATTGTAACTGAAATGTGTTTTTCCCATTGGTATGAATTATTTTGTAGTTGACCATGTTAAACATGAGCAATCTGTATTTGAAATGCAGGCAAGATGTGTATTATTTTGTTTTTAATAGGTTATAAATCGGAAGCCTTTATTGCTCTGAGACAAATACCTAGTTGCCAAATTAGCATGAGTTACCAAATTCTGAATTTCCGTAGGCCATGCCCACCTCTAAACCTCAGAAACTAATAAAGATACAAACTTCAAATTTTGCACGGTCTATTGGACATTGACATTCGTGAATGTTTTAAAGTGAATTTGCTTATTGGTCAAAACCTTGCCAACATCGATAGACAGGAAGTGGCTGTGCAATTTCCATCATAGCTGACTCTCCACAACTCTCACAGGCCATGTTCTCCACTGACCTGATGGAGTCGCGGCAGGAGCGCGTGGCCATCAATGGTGTGGAGCCTCAGATGATTGGCATGCTGGTCAGCTACGCCTATACGGCGGAGGTAGTGATCTCCAAGGCCAACGTGCAGGCCCTGCTGGCTGCTGCCAACCTTCTGGACGTGAGGGCCGTGCGTGAGGCCTGCTGCAGGTTCATGGAGCGGCAGATGGATGAGATCAATTGTGTGGGCATTCACTGCTTCGCTGAAGCTCACTCATGTAAGGAGCTGGAGCGCCGCAGCATGGAATACATCCAGCAGCATTTTAGCACTGTCTGCCAGCAGGTGAGATCAGCAGGAAACTGTTTTTCACAGCTTTGGTTTAACCAGGTACTAAGTTGAGAATTGTCCACCACACAAAAAGAGGAATAACCCTGTTTTATTAGTGGTTTTACCACTTATGGAAGATGGTTAATGGAATGCTGCACACTTGCCATAACAACATATAACTAAACAATAATAAACATTTTTTGTCACATAGCACATAAAGTTAGCGTCTTGTTTTCTCAGTATGTTCTCCCAGTCGTCACATTTTTTTTAGATAGCATTTTATATTAAATCAAAAATTAGTTTTATAATTGGTCAATCTTGATGCATTAGTCTCAGACTCAGCACATCTCAGTAATCTGTTTCGGGTGGCTCTTACAGGAGGAGTTCCTCTCCCTGTGTGCCGATAAACTCACTGAAATTATCTCCAGTGATGACCTCAATGTGCCAAAGGAGGAGACTGTATTTGAAGCTGCCATGCTCTGGTTGGAGAAAAGTGCCTCCCGCAGGCAGAGCTTTGAAAAGGTGAGCAAGAGTTGGTGAAGTTCTATGTGAATATCTTGTGTAATTATCTGCAGTGGAGTATAATAGAGAGAGATGTACGCTGTGAGGATAAGAAGATCTTTGTGTTAATAAGGAAAAGGACCCATAGAGGAAGGGTTGGTAAGAGGCCTCCTCATGCTGTAGAAGTCAAGCTCAAAGCGATGGTCAAAATGTATCTCAAATTTGTTAAACTCTCTAGACTTGCTTTTGTGGCTTTTAGCCCTGTATGACATACTGCGATCTACAAAAATGGACACAAGTATGTTGTATAACTGAACATTATTAGTAGCGGCTGTGTTGGTGGCCCAATTTTATTTTACATTTGTCCATTTTTTAGATAACAGTATCACGAACAATACTGCGCAATAGTCAGAGATCACCCTTCGTTTATTTAATTTCCTGTCTAAATGGCCATTAAATCCAGGTTGTTCATTTTTCAGCGTCAGGAAAAAAAAAAACAGAAAATATAGTTAACAAAAAATTATACAGAAGCCTCAAGAATACACATAATATCACATTTTCAGTATTAACTCTTTGCCTGTATTTCAGCTAGCATTCTTTTCTGGGGAACTGATTTCAAACAAATCTGCATTGGTTTTTTTCACACTTCCACAGTTCAGTCTCAGAAGTTGGTTGCATTTTGTGCTTCTCCAATTGATCCAATTGATCCCAAACATATTTACTGCTGTTGAGGTCTGAACTCTGGGGTGGTCAGTCCATTGTTCTATTTTCTTTTCTCAGTATGGGCTTCTTGACATCTACACATCCTTTCAGACTCATAGTGTTGAGTGGTTTTCTCACAGTAGAATGATGGACAGAAACACCTGTGGATTTTTTTCAGATCTGAATGAAGCTTTAAGGACTGTTTATCTGATGTCGACAGTTTTCATGGTCTACCATGTCTTACACGGTTCTTAGAAGTCGCATTTTCTCTGTAGTACTCCAGTTTTGGATACTCTAGGTTTTATCCACTTCTTATCATTTGATTTTTCCCTTCATTATGCAAGTGGATTATCTAATATGAAATCACAAAAAAATTAACAACTTGTACATAATGGCTATTTTGACATAAGGAAAGGGTGGTCTTTGACTTTTGCGCAGTATTATACAATTTTAGAAACTTAATGTATTAGAGTGTTTGATGATTAAGGCATACTGTTAGCTTAATTACTGGGTGTAAACTTCCATAACTTGTTAACGACATTAGTCTTGTATCTCCAGTACAAAATTAAAGAGGCATCAAATATATATCATAGTATAGATTGATGAGTGCAATGCAGTATCACTGTGCAGCATGGAGAGGAGTGCATTAAGTCCTCAGATCCTTAATGCTCAATGGAGAAGCAGGATCGCCTTTGGCAAATGAGTGCAGCTGTCTCTTTTGGGGCGTGGGGGTGTGTGAAGGATTACCATAGTGGTGTTCAATGTCATGAACTTAGTCATATACACATAAGGGTGTTTATGTGTATGCTAGTTTATGTGTACTTAAACTATACTTTGAAACATATCAGATGATGTTTCGCAATAACTTGATGTCAATTACAATTATTTAGAAAATCATTTGCTGCATAATGAAGTCCCACCACTGTTGATTCCATTGGTGCAGTGCATAGTTTTATTTTATAAAAGACAACGAATACACAAATGTGACTGGATTAACTATTTAAACAGTGGTGGAATATCCACAATAAAAGTAGCACACAAGTTCTTTTGGCTGGAGAGTTTTATATTGGCTGCATTCTTTGAATATAATTTGTTGTGATGTTATATAATTGATCAAGTTGAATAGCCACTTTCTGATCAACTACTAATTACACCTTATATTATTTTGTTGGGCTGTCAAAGGATTAAAATAATCACTATAAATCACATAATTTTGTTTAGTTAATCACAATTTATCACATTTGTAATATTTGCACAAGAATGATTTTTCCATTTAAAAAGCAGTGCGTTTTGTTGTAAGTATGAGTGAACAGAAGTGTCTTGCTCTCACTCTTGTTCATAAAACTTGTAGAGTCTTCATTTTTCTAGTAGACCTATGAACCCAGAGTGTGTATAATGATGATATGTGTGTGATCTGAAGGTACTTGAACACATCCGACTGCCCTTCATAAGCCCCTATTACATTCATGATGTGATCGAGTCTATGGACGTGGTGAAGGAGTCTCTGAAGTGCCAAAAACTGATCTCTGAAGCCAAGGACTACCTTCTTCTCCAGGACCGCAGAGGAGAACTCTACAGCCCTCGGGCTCGGCCTCGTAGGGCCACAGGTATAGCAAACACCTACTCACGCTAAGGCTGCCACTATTGATTATATTACTAATACAGGAATCTAGTGATTATTTTGAAGATTAATTGTGTCGTATGCCCTTAAACATTTAATTTTACTTTATATAAACTCAATTTATAACTACTACCGTATGTGTATCTGTAAGATTGTGCGGGTTTCCTCTCTTTCAGTGATGCTCACAAAAGCGATTTGAGTGCTAATAGCTCCCCCTTGTGTAGAATCTTCAGACTGCTGAACACAGTTTATAATGACCTGCAGATACCCTATCCTATTTATCATTCAAGCTATGAAAGTATCACAGCCGTTTCATCGAGAATGTAAATTTGATGCATGCATGTGCATAAATACCTTTAAGTGAAGGTTTGGTCAAATCTAATTTTCACCATTTTTTACCTACTGCAAATGTAATCAATCAACAAAGACATTGTTGGTGCTGAAAATTTGCTTTTTTGTCCAATTTTATAGGGAACAGTATGTCAAAAGTCTGTTAGAGATTACTTAACAACTCAATACATTTTAAGGCAAATTTGTAATGATTGAGAGAGATGCAGTTTGCATGGTGCTAAACTGTGGGCACTAAAAGTCCATCATTAGAAACGTCTACATTAGAATCAGAGGTGGGAAATATGACAGTATTTTATTGTATTATAATAAATGACACCACAGTACACTTTTCTGATAATTTCATAAAAAGCACAGCAACCAGCTTCATGTTTCTTTACAAAGAAAGCATAATCAGGCCTGGCTAACTGAATTTAATGCAGTGCAATGTGTGCAAAGTTGCTTGATTTTTTTTTTCTGTTCTAACTCATTTCAAAAGGAAAACTTAATGTTGTGATGCATATTTTGTATCATGAAAGTATCTGCAAGTATTTTGATATTGGATTTTTCCAATATTACCCACCACCAATTAACATCTGAGTTATCTTGCAATAGTAAGAAGCAAAACACTACAAATCTCTTAGCTGCATTTGGAGAAAATTGTGTAAATTAGATTCTTGGCTGAGGCTTTGCTTCAAGAGAAGTTATGTCTAGATTTGACTTTGTGGTTTATGCTTCGTTAGTGTAAGTTTGCAGCTGTTTGAAGAGTTCAGTCCCAGGCTCAGTGTGTGTTTCTCTGTCTCTGACAGGCACAGCTGAAGTAATAGTGACGGTAGGAGGGGAGGATGATAAAGTCGTGCTGCGGAGTGTGGAGAGCTTTGACCCTTTAACCAGTCAATGGAAAAGCCTGGCCTGCCTTCCCTTTGCTGTGAGTAAGCACGGCTTAGTGGTGTCAGGTGAGTGTTTGTTTACATTCATAGTTTGTTTAATTCTAGTCACTTGAGCTCTATTACACTGTTATTGCGCTAGACTGTGTGTTGTTTTTGAGTCATTTTCAACTGTCAAACTACACAGCTTTCATCAAACTGTCTCTGTTGTACAAGCCAGGCATCCCGGTGTTAGACTTGAGCTAAAGGCTACTTATGACTATTTCTCATTCTGAAGTGTTGTTTTATTTTCCTGTTTGCCTTTCTAAGTGCTGTTGGTTGTCCTGACTTGTGTCTGAGCAGGCTGCATGCTGTATCTGGCCGGAGGAGAATTCCCAGATGGCTCAGCCAGCAGAGAGATGTGGCGCTATGACCCCTGCTTTGACTCTTGGTTAGAGATGGCCCCCATGAATGTGGCAAGATCAGAATTAGGTGAGGCTTGTATCATCTGTTTCTTCAGTCATTCCACTCTTATATTCTCTTACAAAGTCACTTCACGTCTTTTAGCAGGAATTTGTGTCATTTGGCAGGTTTTCATCAGAGATTCAGGCAGGGATTTTATGAGGACAATGTTCATCAGTTTGGAATGTTTGGCAAGCTAATAGATAAACCTATTTTTTGTCACTTTTATTAGTAGGATTTGAAAAAGTAAGAAAAAAACAAATAAAATTGTGCACACAGTTAACAAAGTTATTGATGAAAACATGTTGATGATAAGTTTTTAAAAGAAAAATGTATGCAGCAACAGTTTTTTTGCAGGAAATTATATAAATATATAAAAAGGACTTTCTCTTTCTGTAACTCACTTTGATGGAAACAAGCTACCGGCAACCAAATTTGCACTTTGTTGTAACATGTAAAGTCCGGCTAAAGTTTGTTTTACCTGTACTGAATTCTTTTCTGATTTTAAACAGGTAACACTTTGAACTGAACAGAAATAGGCTCTGTTTCAGAGTCTGGTGTTGTAGAGGGTGGAGTTGTTAATTGGTTTTGACTCCCCACAGGTCTGGTGATGCTGGATGGATATGTGTTTGCGGTAGGAGGCTGGGAGGGCCGCTCTCGTCTGGACTCAGTCGAGTGCTACAATCCTCACACTAACACCTGGCAGTTTCTGGAGTCGGTGAAAATGGCGGTTACCAGTCCTGCTGTCGTTGCACTGGATGGTTTACTTTATGTCACAGGTAGTGTATTCAGTTTACACCTGCTGCTTGGCCTTTCAAAACCAGGAGTCTTTGGGTTCTAACGAAAAGTCATAATAAAATGCAGGAGGCGCTGTTCTGGAAGATGGAGATGGAACTGACCTAGCACAAGTCTACAACCCTAAAACGCATGTGTGGACAGAAGTTGCCCCCATGCAGATTGCCCGCTCCGGCTCTGCAGCCTGCACCTTGAAGGGCAAGATCTATGTAATAGGTGAAAAAGAAACAGCTGTTTATGAGATATGCTTGACAGTTATTTTGTATGGCATTACCTCCTATTTGGATTTTATTTGGCATTTACTTCAGTTCTTCTTCTGCCAAGGTGGCTGGCATGCCTCCACTGAAAACACAGACAAAGTGGAATGCTATGACCCGAAGAGCAACAAGTGGACTATGTGTGCTCCAATGAAGGAAAGGCGCTATCGGCCTGGAGTGGCAGTTGTGGATGGGAAGATCTATGTGTTAGGAGGAGAAGAGGGCTGGGACAGGTCAGACATGATGCCAGATACCGTAATAAAACTGAGTGTCTGACTGCTACGTTTGTTGTCTTCTCCAATCATAATTAGTCTGTTCATGTTTGTGTGAATATTAATCAATGTTTATTGTTGTACCACCATATCCCATTGAAGTGATAGATATCTGAGTTTTTCCACATTACATTAATTTCTTTATAGCTTACAGAGGATGTTTTAAAAGTTTAATTAAGCCTGGTGCTACTCTTAATCTTTGCAAAAGATTGCAAAGCCCTTTTTGTTAACGTTGCTATTTTTTGGTCCATTTTCTTAAAGTTAGCCTATAGAGATTTTTTGTTAAACTTAGACGTAGCATTACTTTGTAGAGAAAAAAATACACTAAAACATGGTGTCCTTGCACTGGAAAAGCCCAGAATATTCATACGCTGATTCATAAGTCAGATCCGTCAGGTCACATTTGGCAGGAGTTTTTTGGACTCATATTCCTATACGGATTGACAGTACAATCTTGACTCGAAGGGTCCAGCTGGATGGACCTGGACACCAACTGTAGAGGGCCCAGATTATAGTGTCAGTAAGAATGACAGTGTTAGGAAAGCATAGTGGATAACACACAGTAGACCGAAGGTTTGATTCACTGTCCAGGCAGGAAAGCCACTGCTACACAGTGTCCTTGGGCAAGACTCCTAATACTACATTTGTCTACCTTTATACACCAACCAGCCACTTCATTAAAAACATCTCCTTGTATCTACACTCATTACCATATTGGTGCACCTTGTAGTTCTGCAGTGGCACATTGTAGTTCATCTGCTTCTCTGCATAATTTGTTAGCCCCCCTATTATCCTGTTTTTCAATGATCAGAACCCCCACAGAACCACAACAGAGCAGGTATTATTTGGATGGTGGATCATTCTCAGCACTGCAGTGACACTGGCATGGTGGTGGCATGTTAATGTGAGTTTTTAAACACCTCAGTGTCACTGCTGGACTGAGAATAGTCCACCAACCAGAAATATCCAGCCAGTGTTCTGTGACCACCGATGAAGGACTAGAGTATGACTAACAAACTGTGTAGCAACAGATGAGCTACTGTCTCTTACATCTACAAGGTGGACCAACAAAGAAGGTGTGTCTAACAGCGGACAGTGAGTGGACACAGTGTTTAAAAACTCCTGTAATACTGCTGTATCTCATACACTCATGCAACACACACTAACGCCTACCACTGTCATGTCAGTGTCACTGCGGTGATAAGAATGATCCACCACCCAAATAATACCTGCTCTGTGGTGGTCCCGTTAAGGACCTCACCATTTAAAAACAGGGTGAAAGGGGGCTGTCAAAGAATGCAAAGATACAGATGGACTGTTAATAGACTCAGGCGTGTGCAAGGTTAATAGACTCAGGCGTGTGCAACTGATTTAAATCTACTAATCTTCTAAAATCTAATCTTCTAAAATATGCCTGTTCTCTAATGTTAAGCTGTGTGCATACTTCTTTCCACTCAGGTACCATGACACCATCGAGCGGTACTGTGAAGAGACTGACACCTGGGAAATTGTGGGTGAGATGCCAACTAGTCGGAGCTGGCTGAGCTGTGTGTCGCTCCAGCTGAGGAAAGACACACATGCCGCCAGTCACCCCGGCGCTGCCTCTGAGACCGAGTTCCCCGTGGACTGAGGGCATCAAGGTACCTGGTGCATTTAAGCCTCATACTCTGTGTGCCTACCACACCCAGCAAACACTGCATCTGCGTGCGTGCAAGAGAAGGCCAGGAGGGCTGCTCTTCAAGTGCTCGCCGAATGTAGTTTTCAGTTTGCCGCTTGGCTGTGGAAAAAGGACACACTGACCCACTGACCGGTCTTAAGAAACTAGTTGTGTGGTAATCTGTCCTCTGGGTCCATTCCACAACCATGGATGGATAGAAATCAGTGGTTATGTGTAAGAGTGTATGTGTACCCACAGTGTCATGTACATCACCCACCCGAATCTGTGAAAAAAGGTATACAGGGTTCCTACATGTGTTAGCTCTGAGCACCATGATTGTGGAATACTGATGTGGTTTTGCCCTTATCAGTTGCAGTTGTGAAGTATTTTTGTACACATATTTGAATGGTGGTTTTGTATTTATTAGGTTATGTTAGACATTTTATGGAAGTACGTTATCTATTGATTATATAGGAATCACTCCCAATTAATACTAAGACATTAATTTTACAGCATTTCAACTTAAGTGTCATCAATTTGACACGTACACTTTCACATGCAGCTATATACAGCTGTACACTTGATGTCAGCCACTAAACCTTTGAATTAATTTTTTAATCAGTAGTACTTTCTCAAATCACGTGATAAATTTGTTAATTTTCATTACGATTCAAGATTGCTATGAGTAAACGAACATAGCCTACACATTCAGAATGGTATTATGTCTTCAAAATTTGTCAGTGATGTATTTGGAGTATTGTAAGTGTTAATAAAAAAAAAAAAGTATTCAGGGTTAATGGTAAAATGTGTCATGTGTGTTTATATTCAGAACTGAAATTAAGTAGTTTCCTGCAGCCTCTACTAATATTTAAAGGGACATTCTGGCCTAAAACCACAGTCAAATATCTTGCGTGTCATGTTATGCTGTGTCCTGTAGTGCTGCATTATATCCTTCAGCCTTATTGGTTTGACAAAATTCAGCATCAAATGTTTTATCATTGTCTCACTACGATACCCAGCATGCATTGCTTAAATACATCAAAATCATTAGAAGTCTCTGTGAAGTTCAACCAATCCAAAGTGCTAGTGTAGCCACTGAAGCCATCTTCATTTAGAACTTTACACACCACAGACAAGTTTTTACCTTTCAGCCAGAGAAAAGAAGTTAAACTGAAATAAGGTTATTGGACAGCAAGCTACCTTTCTGAATTAACTTCCAGCTTACATTTCTCCTCATCTGATGAGTCATATCTGTAATCTGACGAGTCATTTTCTCCATTATAGTAGGGATTTCTAGACACTTGCTATTTATACATCTGCATTAAGACAGTTGGCTTCCTGGCGGTATGTTAGCTGTCTGCATTCGCCAGCTCAGAGCCCACCACTAAAAATCAACCCCAAAACTGTTGTTTTTCAAAAGGTCCACCCATCTTCAAGGTACATCATACAGAGGGTGGTTTCTTCTTCCAACCAGGAAAATCTTGCTCTAAAGACTAATACAGCAGGAGGTGTAGGAGGTGAATAAGCATGTGTGTAACAAACGTAGCAATGGTTACATTTTTCATATTGTCTGGGGTGTCCCTTTAACAAATACTGCAATAGAACGGGTTTTATTCCAAAATGCTGTATATCCATTGGAAACACTTTTGAAAAGAAAAGCAGCCGACGTATAATTGAAAACACACTTATTTTGTGCGTAAAACATGGTATTAACCAAAACATAGGCTTGCTATTTCTTAAATGTGTGAAGTGTGTAAGCCTGCTCTAAACAACATATATATTCTTGAAAAAAGGTGCTTCTTCCAAGTGGTTTGTTCTTTAAGATATTTTGGAATTATACTGCACAGATATGGACACAGCCCCTCAGAGCTTCCCCAGAATGGAATTGTTTGCACTAGCTTTAAAGTATGTATGCACAATGTAGGTGAGAATTGTGTTTATTACAAATATGAAAATACATTTCATCAGAGGAGATTCATGTAGACTTGTATGCATCACCATGTTGACATACTACTAGTTTTACAATAAAAAAATAAAAAGAACAGCTTTCAGGACCGTTAAACAGCTAGCAAAAGCAAATGTATACATGGTTCCAGGTGAGCACTAAATGTTTCGAAAAAACAGTAAACATTTTAAAATCTGGCCATTTTGAACAAAAAGAAAACAGAATAAAATGAAATGATGGGATCCTGGTGGTATCCCATCTTAGAAATAAGGAAAAAAACAGATGAGGCCAAACCATAAGCATACGTGCTGTATAAAATAACAAATTATACAGACTGATGAGCTCCCAGAGCCTTAATCAGACCAGCAGTCTCTCAATGGCCATCTGCACAGACTGTATCTGAGGTTTCAGCTGTGAGCCTTCCTTTATGGTGACTGAGGTGGCTATCACAGGGCGGGACACCCCACATGCTCGGCCCAAGGCCTGCTTGGAGCGCACAAACACATATGGGACGTTCTTGTCCTCGCACAGCAGAGGCAGATGAAGAATGATCTCCAGAGGCTCCGCATCAGCAGCCATCACGATGAACTCAGAGATGCCACGATTCAGAGTTTTAGTGGCTAAAGAAAAGAACAAGAGAGTCTTCATTAGATATAAATCGACCGATACCATGCATCAGATATCAGTAATAAGAATTATTAGGACATTCTTAGAAACAGATATTTGCAGCTTTAGGTATAGACTATTTTCCACTTGCCTTCATTGGCTCCTTTTCTCAGCTGTTTGTAATTGGCGGCTTGTTGTACCAAGTCCAGGATGGTTTTGGTCAAAGTAGCATCAGCCAGAGGGTACGCCTTTGGGTTCACTTCTGGTTCGGCCTGTAAGGAAATTGTATTAATAAATATTAGTATACAATATTGCATTTGGCTTGCTGAACACATTTAACGCTACCCATTTCAAGCACATAATCTGGGAATGAGGCAGGAAATGTTAGCCAGGTACAGTTGGACAGTATTGTGACAGAGGTTGGTGAGCAAAGTATATTAAAACAATACTTTCGTGAGGAGGGAAAAATAACCAATTTCTACAATTCTACAGGTACCCTACGTGTAGTCGATCCATCAAAACATGTTTGGTGTACAGACTTTCCTTCTTAATTTAGCATTGGAGCTACGAGTCTAACATTTCTAACAAACTCCAGACGTTTTGATAGTTTTGGGTGACTACTGACTTCGTGTTTGTAGGAAACAAACGTCTCATAGTTCACAGATTTTACAAAATGTCTACATAATTCAGTCAGTGAGATGTAAACAACCTCATTTGGAGTGGTTTGATATGAAATGATTGTCAAGAAACTTGCCAACTTAAATATCTTTACACTGGTGCTGATAGAAACTGGGGTCACCATGTTTACAACTGCCATTTTATTTACCATCCAAAACCACCAGTGTATCTACATGTGTCTCGAGTTTTTTTGTACGTGATGTTGATCACGGTAAAATAGTGGTAAAATTGGAAACATAATTCTTCGGGGGACTATTTTGCCTCACAATACCCTACATGTACAAGTATGAATGGCTTTTTAAAACGTGTTTCAGGCGAAACTTTCTTAAAACAATGCCTCAGACATTAGCCAACATATTTGTAACCGCATAATGTAGTAATTTTCTGTGAGGGAGTTTTAGAGTTGGACGTCTGGTTCCTATCACCACCACTGTGATCAATTCTTACTCAGTGAGTTTTTCTAGAACAGGGCATTTCTAATCAAATCACTCGATTACTTTGTTTACATCTGTGAATTCCCCCGTCATTTTTGTTCAGCGACACAAATATAACACTCAAGTCGACAGTAACTCAAAACTTATCCTCTGAAAAACATTTAGCTAGCTAAGCAGCTAATGTTTGTTAGAATCGTTAGCCTCTTAGCTCCAGCGCTAACGTAGAGGAGCAAAACGCGGACCCCTAACGTCCTGGCTGATCGATGTAATAGTCTAGAAATTAGTTTTTTTATTTGTCATTTTTGTTGTCATTACTTACATTTACCAAAACATTTATTATTGTCTAGTTATTAATATATTTATCTGTTAGTGTTGCCATGTTTCATTTCACGACGCTGAAGTTGGCTTCGTGTTCACCAGCTTCTTGATCGAATTTTCCAGTTCCACCTTAAATCGCGCAGCTGTTACATTCTGGCGCTTGATGCATTCACCAAAACGTAGCTGCTGCACTATTTAAGGTGGAACGGGAGAAATCGAACATGAAGCCGACTTCAGCTTCGTATGAACGCCGATGTCTCGTGGCTGGCTTCCTATGGTAGCCTTAGCTTTCCCGCGAACACAAACAGAGTAACAAACCAGTCAAATCTAATTAAATGAAACTGCAGATTAAACCACTTTACAACGACTCTAAATTTATAGCTAATACGATTAAACACACTGTGTTCATGTTAATAAACTACGATCTGAGGACACCGGCTGTCTCTGTTAGCATCTACAGTAAAGCTAACCAAGCTACCGGCCTCAGAACAACGTGCGAGCTGAGCTCCACACGCGGCGATGAATAACCCACCATTATTCCCGCTGGAGTTTACAGATCACGCGAACAAGTCGTCTGGTCGTCCTCTCGGCGTGTGCTTCACGGAGGACAATTAACCTGCTTCAACCGACAACCGAATTAAACGCTGAAAGTAATTATGAATGTTTTTCAACAGCAGCTCTTCTTTAACGTTACGAGCTTTACTTGATTTCGCAGTTCAGTTCTTCTCTGGATTTTTCTCTGCGTGTGGGTTTCACAGAGTTTGGTAAGGTTGCTCTCTAGTGGAGCTTCTTGGTATTGCACTCACTTGGCTCTGGATCCCACATCATCCTTCATGAGGCCCTGTCCCAAACGGCGCCCTAAAGCCCTGCGGTCCACATCCAAGACGTAGTTACTTAGACGTAGAGAGCAAGACACCTCGAGGGCGCAAGGTTTAAAAGTGTGCATCAAGGATCAGGGAAAATCAGGGAAAGTAGACAGAAAAGGAAGTTTCATTCAACTACTTGGACGCAGCCCTGTAGTATCATCTGCGTCCCATAGATGCCTACCATATACTAAATATGACTTTATGCTTTCTACAGATGAGTACTTGACACGACGTATACATACATAATACATTCTATAGATGCATATTATATAGTAAATATGCATTATACACATCGATGCATACTATATATTAAATATACATACATTCTATACATGTACACATATTGAATATGCATATTACATATTTCATATGATATACTATGTACTATACAGTTAAGTATAATGAATTATATACATTCATATTCCATACTAAATGTAAACACCCACTACATAAAAATGCATACTACATGCTACACATAAATGCATTCAACATAATATGCAATAATATGTGCTACTACATTCTATAGATGCATACTATATGGTACAAGTGCATATTACATACCACATTTGTTTAATTTAATAATGCACAATGCACTCGATAGACACATAATACATATTAAAGACGCTTACTGCCTGCCATGTAATAATGCATACTACATTGTGTAGATGCATCCTATACCTAAATATAAAGGTACTACATGCTACGGATGCACACTACCTAATAATGCATACTGCATGCATACTAAATACATACGAAACCTGCAAATTTCTGAGGCTTCTGACTCGCAAAGGTTCACCAGCCAGGAGTCTAAAGTTTCTTAAGATGCAAACTACATACGACAGACGCATAATACATAATAACGTACATAATACAAATATAATATATAAGTAATATATAAATAGTCACCTCCCAGATAGAAATAATATGGAACTCTAATACTACTATTAGTACTATTTTTAATAACTTAGAGTTATTAATAATAATACTAATAAAGAATTTCCTTCATGCCACGCAGGACCGTCCAGGTTTGCGCTCCTGAGTGGCGGCCGGTAATGGTTCCGTCTCCAGACGTCATTGCGGAACTCATGAAAGCTGCGACTGCTCAGTGTCAGGTCGCCCGTCTATGTCTGCCTTTGCCTGCTGGCTGAAGAAAGAAGGGAACGCAGTCATGAGAGGAATCCAAACTCTTAATCAGCTCTCTGTACGTTTTATTTCATCCTCTGCTACATCCCGGTCTCCTGATAATACTGTATAGAAAACTATATGGGGTGGATTTGTTATTCCGTTAGCTTCAGGCTAGCAGGCTAGTCTGCCCGGCTAGAAATAAAGTACAGCTAGGCAGCTAACCGCTAACTAGCTACCTGCTAACCGGTGTCAGTTATCTTGCTGGTTGCTTTTAGCATAAACATTTATAACCGCCAAAAAGAGCTGTTTAGAGCACATTTAAGGCGAGAGCCCAAATAAGTGCGATAGGTGCTGTGATTTACAGTCAAGTGCAGCGAAATGTCAGTTTCCATTCGCTGAAGGTCATTGCACGTTTTGTGTTTTTGGAAAAACACCAGTTAGCTAGTAGTCCAGTCTTACTGCTCCACAGTGCCTCAGTTTTCTCAGTTATGTTTCTTTCACACTCTTACAATGAAAGAACAGCGGTTAACTTTGCTAGCCTGCTAGCTAAAGTCATATGGGACATCGAGGACGCTGATATTCATCTGTTAGCCAAGACTCCTGGCGGCTGTGTCGTTAAAGCGAACTATGAAAGACGGTGTTATTATGTTACGGTTTGATTGGATTGAAACAAACCTTTGGAGGTTTGTCCTTTTATAACATCGTCAAAACGCTGGAAAACAAAATCTCTTTAGTGCAAACTTATGAATCATGTCAAGAACTGTCTTATAGGTGGAAAAGAACCGGAAGTGAACCTGGCCATGAGCCTCTGTGGAAGACTGATGGGAGTCTGTAACATAAGTGATGCTCTTATTATGAGTTTTCTCAAGTTTCTTTTGTGAAAACCATGTGAATGAGTTATACAAAATGTAGCTGATGTTAAATTACATGCAAGCATCCGTGCAAGGTTTAATGTGAAACGCTCCATTCTTGAGAAACTTACAGAGTCAGCATTGTTCACAGTGCTGTTGACAGAAACCAGATGTCAGATGTTGAAGCATTTTGTTGCCTCTAAAAGCTGCCTCACAGAAAGGTACTACATAAAACAGTTACCTGATGCTGAAGAGATTGCTTTCTGCTACTTTTAAGAGCTTTGAGCCTAAAACATATGTATTCTAATCAGTTCATGGTGGACAGGTACATGTGAGGTATTGTAAGGCAGGATGGCACCCAAAGAAAACATGTTTTTGGATTTATTACTATTTTATCATTATCAACTATAATGCAACATCTTGCAGCGAAACAGTCTGTGTGGCTGTGAAATTAGCTGAACTCCACGTCTGTAAAGTATTGGAATCTTAAAATAACCATTCCATCATATGATTAATGAGGTATGATAATCCTTGTGATGTAATTTTTGGGGATTTTTGATGCAGTCTTTTAAAAGTCCCTATAATCTGGTGTTTTTACCAGTGCACAAGTTTAAAAGTAACACTGTGACCTACCTGTGACATTGCACAATCTGCCTATATTGCACAGGTAGTGAATGTAGTATTTCTATTTGAAAAGTTTTCCACAGAGGTTGGTTGAAGGGCACACATTTTATAACACTCTCTGTACCTTGTCTGCTTTTGGACTGTGTATTCCTCATGTCCTTTATAGATAAGCATAGACTAAAAAGGGGAGTCACAGCCATGATTTGGTTTGTTTGCTCCAAAGAGATTTCAGTGTGATATTTTATTCAGGAGTTGCTTTTTTACTTATCTTACTTAATGTATACAGCTTACATGTTCTAAACAAAACCGTTTTACTGTTGTTCACCACAGAAACGATGCTATGCTGCCACAAGGATCGCCCCTCTGAGTGAACCACTGGTTTCTCCCAAGCCGTCCTCATCCGTTGCCCGCCCTGCACAGGATGTTCAGGTACAGCTGTTTACCCTCCTTATTTTACCCCACGCTTGTTATTTCCAACACAGTCTACCGTTGCCACTCACTTTACAAATCTCAAATTCCTTTTCCATGAATTAGTCAACTAGCTATATATTTTACAAGAGTTTCTATTGGTCATGTGTGGCCAGTTATTTATGAGGCTACAGTTGATCATCATTAGGTTTGAAGGATGATAGTTCCACTACCATGTAGACACAGAGTGTTGTCAGCTAAAAGTATCTGTCAGGGACAGCAGTAAGTGCTGCCCTCCAATACATTAAAAGGCCCAAACAGCCTTTTTTGAATACATTGTTTTTGTGATGTCACGAAAACCAACAGCTAATTAGCCTACAGCAGTTCAGTCTCACCCATTCACACTGAAGTTATAAGAAGTGTTTCAACCTGGACTGCTTTTTGAGCGTCAGTCAATACAGAGCAGCCAATCACAACAAAAATCATTGACATATTTCAGTCTTAAACGCACTGTAACAAAAACAGCCTGTTTAATTGGGTTGATAGTCATGTAAAAATAAATTATGACTGAGATTCTTACATAAAACCACACATATGTAAGTGGAATTCATGGCATAAAGAAGTAACATACAAGAAAAATGTAGGATATGGGCTCTAAGTATTGGATGATGCTACATGTGTGGCAGTTCGGTTAGTAATCAGGACAGTGGAACTGGCCTTTTGTAGGGATACACAATGAAATCGGGATCATAAGAGGGCAAATAACTGTTAAAAATATTGGTATCAGTTTTTTTAGATTTGACAGATGTTTAGATTTCAAACCATTTTTTGTATTCTGCAAGAGGAGAACATTTAGGTGATGCTAGATTACTGTGCTAAAATGTCTGTAATGCTATAGAAATAACTGTTATATCTCTTTGTAAGGCTAATCTGGGTTTTGTATTATTTTCTAAATTTTTAATTGTTATGTATTGGAATTGACTGACAGATATAAGCATATCACATTTAGCATACTGAGGTTTTATTGGGAGATGGGGTGGGTGGAGAGTAGGGTTGTCACAATACCAATACTCAATCAAAAAAAAAAACTATGGCAAAACATTCAAATCATAATCATTTGTAACCCCAGTGTTTATTAGATCAAACAGAGAAAAATACTGAAGTTGATATGGTTAGTTAACATCTCTTTTTCAAAGTCAGTCCCTGATTTATTTCAGCCTCTTATTTTATCAGTAAAACCTCTTAAAGTGTTAAATAAAGCAAATGAGTAACTTGACTAATTCAAATCTGGCCTAGTTCAGCGTGAAGGGAAGGTTAAAAGTCAGACAAGGACATACACTATATGATTCATCACACTGTGTTTAAAACAAAAACAGACTCAGTTGTATCTGTTGATTGTTATAAGAAGCATAAGGTCATATATGTTGAAAGTCTTCAACCCCCTATGTTTTAGATATGCTAATGGAAATGTCTCTGCCTATCATATTAGTATGAATAATTTGACTGGCCGGTAGGCACAATACTAGTTCAGTGTAGTTTTAGTGTATTTAAATAAAAAATTGAAAGTATCAAAAGGTGGAGCACTGAAATATATACCACATACTACCATAACATAGAAAAAGCTTTGAAGTATTGCATTATGATACATGTGCAACACTAGTTAAGTGGTTCTTTTTTGTGTGTAATTCAGATCTGTGAAAGCTGTTGCTTGCTTGTATCCTTTCATGTTTTAAAGGCTTTTGTTTGTCCTGTGTTTTAGGTCTCTAAGCTTCCCAGTGGTCTTATTGTTGCTTCCCTTGAGACGTGCTCTCCCGTCTCCAAAATCGGAGTGTTTGTGAAAGCCGGCAGTCGCTATGAACCTGTGGGGAACCTTGGAGTCACTCACTTACTGCGCTTAGCAAGCAATCTGGTAAGATTGAAGGGTTTACATTTAAAGGATCTCTTTAGCTGCCACTGTGTAAATGCATGAGATTCAAGAGGAGGCTTTTGGAGTATTCAGTAGCTGTGAATAGAAACTGGGTAATAACAGTTTAGTCTTTGAATTAACAATTAATCTTCATATTTGAAATGGAATGGGCACCAGACCTGCAGCCCTGCAGAGAGAACCATTTGCAGCTAAGTATGATTGAAATTCTATTTATTCCGTAGAATCATGTGGTTCTTGTAAACTTTAAGAATATCTCTAAAGTCTTGAGACAGCTGCCTAAACTTGCCTAAATGAGGTAATTAGGCAAATATGGTTTTCTTGAGGAGCACTGTGGTTCAAAACAGCTCCTAATCTGTGTCCAACCACTAGATAAAAAATACCTTTCACAAGAAAACAAGAAAATGTCTTTCTCTTAATTTTCAGACCACTAAAGGAGCGTCTGCATTCAAGATCAGTCGAGGGTTAGAGGCTTTAGGGAGCACTTTGAGGTTTGTTGAGCCCTTCAATGTTTTCATATGACCTGCTATAAAATAAGCATGGGCACAAATCCATGCTGATTAGGATAAAGAACAACTTTACTTCTCTTACTGCTGTCTCATATTTGATTGCAGTGTAACATCAACAAGGGAACACATGGTCTATTCTCTAGACTTTCTGAGGGATGATTTGTAAGTATCTGTGTCCTGTTTTGCAACATTTACTGTACACAATTTATTGCATTACATATATTACATTGTACTGTATTATAGGTACACTTTTTAACTACACTCATTATCCTTTTTATCAGGTACATCTAGCATATGGGTACACTTTGTAGGTGTACAGTTACTAAGGGTGTGTTTACAGTTGTAGTTCTGATCTCTTGGACTAAACCAAAGCATTGTTGCATTTTAGTTCTGGTTCGCTGAACGTTTACATTGGCATATTTTATATTGAACCAAACTGGAGGTTGGCAATATGACAATATTTTGTCATTATCATGATAATTTATGTCACAGTATTATTTTCTGAGTATCGGATATCGTTTGCACTTGAGCACTGACCAAGTTACAAAGGGGAGCATAATTAGGCCTGTTGAATTGGATTTGGCGCAGTGAGTGCACGAAACATTGAATAAAAGTTATTGTTTTCATCATTTTTGATTGTATTTTTTTAGTTTGGCACTGGTGGAACTTTTTTTGGTCTGTTCCAACTTACCAAACTTCTTCAAGTATCTTGATGCGCTATTTTGGCCGTGTCTCCCACCCCTTAACCAAAAGATGTAAACAAAAGTCATGTGGACAAAAAAAGTCACAACTGAAAGGACAGATTTTATGATGTACTTTTGGTGACAATAACTGGGGTAATATCCAGTAAACATTTTGAATCTGGCTAAGCTGAGATCATTGATTTTAATGTAAATGTATGTCTTGTTTCATGTCTTGTTATATTCTAGAGCAATAAGACATCCGCGCATCATAATGGTTTCCCATGACTCAAAGCGTGGTGAAATCCATGTAAAAAGAAAAGGCCTTGAGTGTCTCTGCTTTTTTAAAATGTTGAAACCATGGTGCAATAATATATAAAATAATGTATGTGTGCAGGCATATGTATTTAGCCTATATAGCATATTTTATAATGCTTGAAACATGCCTCAGCCACACTTCAAAGCCGAAATGATCTGTTCTGCGATTACTGAGCTTATAAGGAGGTGATAAACATGTCAAAATGGTGTCTGAAATGTGTCTGCTTCTCGTACTCAAGAAGATGTGTAGAGAATAGATGACGATTTACTTTGTGTTTGGTCTGTTTGGATGTCTTTGGTTTGTTTTGTGTCCATATTTCAAACGAACTTTGCGAACTTTCATGTGGAAGTGAATCGAAATCGACCTTCTCAGAGGGTCTCAGCCCACATATTAAGTGAGCCGCAGAGGGATTTCATGGCAGCATTTTCACTTGTTCTAACAAAACTCATAAACAGAGCAATTACACTAGTGTTTGCTTTAATCAAACCAAACCTGTGGGAGCACACCCTAACTGTGGCCCATCTTTTCCTGCACAGTATATCAGCCATCGTCTGCCCTGTCCATCATTGGAAAAGGATCACCATAAGACCACCACTGACTAGATATTACTTGATGGTTCATTCCCAGCGCAGCAGTTTCATACATCAGATGAAGCAGCATTGCTGGGGTTTTTAAACACCTCGCTGTTCATGCTGGGTTGAGAATAGTCTGCCAACCAAAAGAGACTGTGTTTCTGGACCCAGAAGATGACCGCTGATGAACACAACTCATGGAGAAAAGCTAACTGTAGACCTTCAAGGTGCACTAACATAATAGGTGTGCCTAATTAAGTGGACAGTAAGCATACGCTTCTGTGCCAAGAATGGTCCACCACTCAAATAATATCTGGCCAGTGCTGGTTCTGTGGTAGTCCCTTTAAGTTGACGGAAGGGGTAGAGGGTGGCTGATAAATTGTGCAGCAACAGATCAAGTCAAGAATTGTATACCTACATAGTCCACCTATAAGGCATGTATTTCTGATAAAATGGTTAGTCAGTGTAAATACACTGGGGCAACTCTGTGTATACTCACAGCGGCGAGTGTATGTGTTCTAAGTTTTTTCCGATGACCTGTGACATTGTGCTTGCTGATGCTGATGCTCCAAGTTTATTGTGCATTCTTTCTGTGTCCATCACAGTGACAGCGTTATAGAATACCTGATCGATGTGACGACTGCTCCTGAATTCAGGCCCTGGGAAGTGTCTGAGCTCACGTCCAGAGTGAAGATAGACAAGGCCCTGGCGGAACAATGTGCCCAGACAAGTCAGTGCCCTCTCTACACTCCTTTTGTATTGAAGCGCATACAAACATATTTGGTTCTCTGTGTGCGCTTTTGAAATGGTTAGTTATGATGTTGTATTTTGTCTGCCTAGGTGTCCTTGAGAAGCTGCACCAAGCAGCATATAAAAATGCCCTGTCAAACTCTCTGTACTGTCCAGACTACAGGGTTGGAAAGATCACTGGAGACCATGTAAGTCTTAATGAAGTACTGATTAAGTGCTGTTGATTATCATGAGATGCATCAGAATAAACACAGGCGGTTTTTTAAGAGCAAAAGGGAATTTGATTCTTCCAGAAAAGGTCTGTTCACCAAAATGTAAGTTGACACAACCTGTCGAATTCATACTCCACACTTCAAATAAATAGTGGGCAACATATCACCAGAAAGTTGTGGTGTTCACCTCCATCGTAAGAAACAAGGAAATGCACAGTCCCTCCCTTTTTACTTCTCCCCTCCTTACCAGTCTAGAAGAACATTGCAAGTTCAGCATCAAACTTCATCCCTTTACTTACCAAGAGCTGTCTTCAGCAGTGGAAAGCAATGCCAATTTAAATGCTTGTTCTGCTTCTATTTATGTCACTTCTTTTCTCTGCTGCTGAACATGGTTTCTAGCCGGGAGTGGGCGGCGGTGGTGAAAATGTTTGCTTGCCAAAAGTTTCAACCATAGTTGCGTCTGCTGTTCCTTTCATTGGCTACCTATCCCTAATTGATTTAACTGGGGTGGTACACTCAACATGATTGGCAAGAGGTTCCCTCATGTTGGACTGATAGCAGACTCATGTTGGACTGATAGCAGACTCAATGCTGCAGTGACTCATTATTGCCTCTTAAGGTACACAGTGGTATTATGAGACAGGACAGTCCAGGGCTAGCTGGTCAGCTTGTTAACTTTAGTAGCTATTTCTGCAACACGATGCATAGATGTCTTTGACATAACATCAAAAATGTTATTTCTTTACATCCTGTTGATAATTTTAGGTAATTTTAGAATGTTTTAAAGTAAAAATCTTTAACCTTTAAAATAGCAGTACATTAAGCAGTATCAAAAAGTACATTTCAGTGTGTCTGTTTAAGATTACCTAAGAGTTTGATGTGGTCCGAGTCAAGTGTTCGAAGATTGGCTTCCATTGCTAGTTAGCTTCAATTAGCCTCATAATTCATAGCAAACTTCGGACATCAAACTTGCTTTGTTCATTTGGAGCAAGAGGGAAAATTGTGAATGTTTGATTTTTGGCCAAACTGTAACTAAATAATATTTTTGCTTAATTGTAGATGCAAGAATTTGTTGCGAACAATTACAAAAGTGCAAGAATGGCTTTAGTTGGAGTAGGTGGGTATATTGTTTGTTCATTTCTTGTCATCTTAACACCTTTTCATAAACTATGTTCAGCATACAGCCTCCTGTGAAATGTAACTGTGCTACATTTATCCGCTCTCATAATTCTAATTGTCTCATTACCATGGAATGGGATTCTGCTTCTGAGTTATTCTGTATGTAAACGTAGGGTATGAGTATTAAATTACATTACTTAGTGTATTTCTGGAGCTGCAGTGCAGTGTTGCTGTCAATACTGTATGCAGGCTAAAGGTCAATTTCCCTGCTGTAATATCATCTCTTTTCCTTCTTCTCCTTATATAGGAGTGAGCCATTCTGCTTTGAAGCAGGTGGCAGAGCAGTACCTTGATGTCCACAAAGGGTTAGGAATGCCTGGAGACAAGGCTGTGTACCGTGGAGGTGAGGCCACTGTTGCGCAGAACTCAGTATAATGGCTGAACTTAACTGCTCTCAGATCAGGGTGTTAGGAGGTTGGTTAAGATTTAGTGTGGATTACAGCTGTTTTTGTTCTCAAAGCCTTATGCTGAAAAATGGTTGTATCTGTGTTGATTCGTGATATTTTTACATTAGACTGAAAATGCAAAAGGACATCACTAGCCAGGTTTCTGTCCAACTTAGGCATAGTTTCCATCCGTTGTTTTGAACACTTCTGAGAAATATAAGCACATATATATGAGTTTACAGAGAAATCTTTAATGTTTTGCAACTTCTTTGCTGTTTTGTTTAATTATATAGCTGTATTTCCATTGTAGTTTATTGCATTTCTCTCTTTTTTTTTTTTTTGTCTGGGGGAAAAAAATGACCTAACCTCACCTGAGAACAAATCCCAAATAAGAAAACACTGGTGAATGTCAGAGTCTTTGTGAAAACTGAATAAGTGAGTTTTAAGAAGAAATTTCTTCTTAAGAATGGTTGGTGAATGAGGCCAAATGAGATTGTGTATGGAAATACAGTGTATGTGGAAATATAAAGCCGAGGTTATCAGTCAGAGAAAACAAGCTAGAAAAGGGAGGTTTTCAACTGAACAAACAATGGAACTGTAACTGGAGTAATTATCAAGGCTGAAACAAGGTTTCTTACCCACTGGGCTGATTAACTGTAATCAGCACTCAATTGTTTAGTTAACAAGGTAGTTCAGTTAATCTGTCTGTGTGTGTAGGTGAGCTGCGTGTCCAGAATGGAGACAGTCTGACGCACACACTGGTAGCCTGTGAGGGGGCTGCGAGTGGCACAGCGGAAGCCAACGCCTTTAGCTTGCTTCAGCAGCTTTTGGGAGCTGGCCCTCAGGTCAAGAGAGGCTCCAACGTCACCAGCAAACTCAGCCAGGGCATTGCCAAGGCAACCACGCAGCCCTTCGATGTCAGTGATGCCTAATAGGCAGTTTTTAGACATGAATCCACAGAAATGAGTGATTTCAGATGTAGCTGTTTCTAATCAATTGTGTTGTTCCCCTCTTGAAGGCCACAGCTTTCAATGTCTCTTACTCCGACTCAGGCCTCTTTGGACTGTATACGATTGCACAAGCTGACTCCACCAGGGAGGTGAGAGCTGAACTCTATTTTTTGCTGTCATAAAGCCTTTGAAAGCCTTTAGCATCAGAGGTAAAACTGACCTAAAATCATTTTTTTGTATTTTAGAAACTTTTATGAACTTGTCAGGTTAGAGACTCACTGGTGCAGCCCTTCTGAAAATATAATTAAGCCTAATGTGTCATATTGCAAAGTAGTTTCTATCTTTCTGTCTCCATATTAGATTGTCAGTGGTGTAGCCCTACTTTTTTAATGTTTTTTGAAGTTTGTAATTTATTTGTTTACCTGTCTGTCTATTGGGGATGTAACAAAACAGTAGATATCATATTGTATCATTATGACTAGCATGTTAGCTTGTGGCTAGTGCGCAACCTTGTGTAACATATTATGCACTATAGAGTACAACTTTAGTGAAGAAAAAAATGTACTTTAATGTTGAATGCTGTATTTTTGCTGTATCAAAAAAGTATTACATTTAAACATCACTGCATTGAAGGTTGTGAATTGTTACATTCTATCTGTCTCTCTATCTATCTGTCTATCTAACCTCTGTAGGTCATCAAAGCTGCCATGGCCCAGGTGAATGCAGTGGCTGGGGGAGCCATTTCTGGAGAGGATCTTGCCAGAGCAAAGTGAGCACAATTACTGTTGACTCAGTGCTGAGACTGTTCTCCATTACAGCCTCTTCCCACTAACCTCTTGTGGATGTCTGGACCCTATATGTATCCGGATGAGATTTCTTATGACCCTATATTAAAACTGCATGACTCCATGTTGGAATGCAAATGCTAGTGTGCCAGTCTGAGAACTCCTAAATAATTAATAATGTAGCTGTTACAAAGCAGTACCCTGTTACAGTGAATTACTTGTTTATGGAAGAAAAGGCCAGTTAAATAACATGTCTGCTGTTCTTTGGTTTGGTTGTAGGGGCCAGCTTAAGACTGAGTACCTCATGGTCCTGGAGAGTTCAGATGGTTTGCTGGAGGAGATAGGCATTCAGGCTCTGACCAGTGGAGCCTACAGCTCACCAGACGCTGCGGCCAAGGACATTGACTCTGTGACATCCAGTGACGTTATCAATGTATGTGAACTGACTTGTTTTTTTTTTTAAGATTATTTTGAATGCTGTTAGTAAAAAAGGATTTGTGGCCTCACAATTTGTATGCCAAATAATCATAAAAATGTGTGTTTAGTTGTTTTAATCATTTCCGGTTTCATTTGGTGGATCTTATTGTCTTTGTAAATACATAACTGAGCTTATTACAGATCCCTGCAGCATTTGCAAAATCTAACTCCTGTGCCATATTAAGTGTATCTTGTTGTCTTTTTTTTTTTTTTATGTAGGCTGCGAAGAAGTTTGTCCAGAGCAAGAAGACAATGGCAAGCAGGGGGCACCTTGTAAATACACCATTTGTGGATGAATTATGAGGGCGAACAATATTGAAAAATACCAGAACATTAACTTACCCCTGCAACTGACAATGTTTTTGTCACTTGTCACTACTGGTTGAGGTTTGTTCTGAAACAAATGTGTATCAGGAGTGGGAAGTATACATTTTGTCAGTTTCACTGTATATCTGTTGTAAATTCATTAAAAAACTCCATCTACATTGACTACATAACTTCTCGCTTGTTCTTTTCACTCTGTGACCTTCTGGAGTATTTATACTTCACATATAAACTCACATCTAAGGCAGTTGCTGAGTATGTCTGCTTTGCCACCAGGGGGAAACACTGTTTGAGTCATCACTGCTGCTGTATCAGGCTGCATTCATGGACCAATTATATAATAATATTCATTGTTGCTTCAGTCCACTTCAGTAAGGATCACTCAATTAAGAGTAAAAGAGTAGTTTTTTTTGTAAATGCTCAAGCAGGGTAGAAGAATGTCCAAATATGAAATGAATTAAACTCTTAAAAAAAGTAACATGGAAAAAAGCTCTCAAGTTGAACTCATGTTAAAGTATTGCAAAATATGACTCATATATCCATTTTTTTTTTTTTAAAGTATTCCTCCTTTCTGAATCGTTCTTTTGTTTTGCTCTGCGAATTCAGTCTGTCATTAGCCTCAATAGGCAGCCATTTTCAAGCCAAACTAATGGGCATGTTGTGACCTTTGGGGATGGTTCAGTTGACGATGACAGCTAAATGTGCCAGCTGGTTCAGAAAGTGAAGGAAAGTAACTACCATTAGCTAAGATTATCATTGATGCTGAACCCCTTATGCACAAATGGCTTGCAATTGGAGGAATCCCAGATTGAATCAATAGTGATGAATAAGGTGAAAACTCGAAAGATTAAGGATGATTCCCATCAAGCTTCTTCTAAAATCCTCTCAGCCTAATTTGGAGTTTTTAAAGAAAATATTTCAAATAGAAAATGATGAGGATTGTATTGTGAGTATACATAATGATGAAGTGACATGGAAATGTCTGCTTATCCTTTGATGCAGGTTGTCCTTTTGCTGTTGAGATGTTGATCAAGTCTTGAGTCAACTTTAACTTTGAACCTGCAACAGACTGATGTACAAGCGGAAAAATATTAAAGCTAATTTATGATTTTAAGACCTTGCGTACATCACAGTAGTAATGCCCAACTTGTGAGCAAATTTCTGTGAATATGTTCTTTTACGATAAATCAGGCCAACTGAATTAAACTTTTTTGTAGCCTATGCATACACAATGTCTTTTGTGCTATAGACTGAAGACTTTTAATACAATTTGAGTAATAATAATTCACTATATTTAACTTCATAAAATCATAACAAAATCTCTCAGTATAAAATATTGTAGCGTTCATCACTATGAAAGAAGACATGGCTTAAGCACAAGTTGTTGTGCTTTGTTAATGAGCTGTTGTTGGCCACAGCTACTTTGTACATAAAGAAGGTTTTGTCTAATGGTTCGCTCTAAGCCTAAGCTACATCCTGTTCTTTCAGCCGTCAGCATTAAGCTGTGTCCAAAACTGTGCCCTATTCACTATAAAGTGCACTGTTTTGGGGTGACATCATTTTGTAGTGGTGTCTGAAAACAGTGCAGAAGATCCAGCACATTCCAACAATCCCACAATGCACCACAATAAGTAGTGTACAACCGATGTACCCTAGGGGATAGTGAATACCCACAACGCACTGCGTCATTTGTAAGTACTGAGCAAACCCATATAATGCTAGTGTCCAAAATTGTTTACTATCATCACAAATTCTGTTCCCTATAACAATGTGCTATATGGTGATCCACATTTTCGAATTTAGGGGACCATTTCAGACACAGCATTAGACTGACTCAGTACTTCTTAATCTACACAGAACACAGGCAGTGGGCTAGCCCCGTCTACAGAATAAGAGTCCTCACAGAAAAACCCATGGACAAATGCTGTAAAAGACATTAACCTAAAACTAACATTTTTTGAACACGCTAGCTACAATAATAACATCCTCTTGGCTGAACTGTCTCTCTTGCTGACCTTTCTTTATAAAATAATTAGCTTTATCTTTTTTACCCTCTTATGGTGTGGCTGATGGCTGATTTTTGGTAGTAATTTTATCATTATAAGCACGTAAGAATAAAGTTGATTTCACTTGGTGATCAATGATTTGCTGAATAGGACAGTTGGAAAAGTCGGTTCAGTGAACTCAATATTATCGCTGTTGTCCCAGAGCCCAGGCTACTCCATTGGATCTCGCGAGAACAAGGGTCGCTGAACGCGATGTTGGAGGGCCGTTGTATGTGTGTGAGAGTGACGAGCAGTCTGCTGCTCCATGTCATCTGAGAACGGGCTCGGACATCGGGAGATCTTATCTCACGCTGTTTTTTCCCCCTCATGCTCCGCGTTGTTATTGCCTAAACTGGAGGCTTTGTCCTTTTAGACACCCAATGAAAGCTGGGTCGCAAACACGGGCAAGTTTCAGTGCCTCTGTGGCGAGCGGTATCGAGAATACGGCGGGACGGACAGCTCGCAGCCTGCTTTGCGCTTCATGCAGATGCGAGTCGAGCAGAGGAAAATGGGGGGTGGGGGGGCATGAATAAGCCGAGTGAGAGGGAGGAGGAGGAGGATGGCTCTCCGCTCGCCTAACGGTATCGCCGAACGTAAGAAAAAGGCTTCCAGTGTGCCATTCTGATATTTCTACATCGTCCATACAGTCATACGGTGAAACGGCCTCCTCAAAAACGCCTGTCCGGATGGATATTTGGGCGTCGAGCCGCCGCAGGCCCGCCGTTCGCGCAGCGGATTCCCGAAGCAGCAGCTCCGTAGCGCGTTAGCTTAGCCGCTGTGCAAGCCGCCAGCTGTTGGCTTTTTGTTAGCGACATATTACTGAGAAAATACCGTTTTGGCGATGTAATTCTGCTCTCTGAGTGTGGCGCAAAGATGGACTGCAACCGCGGAAGCCATATCTTGCGATAATGTGGCGAAACTGGATCTGAAGGTTTGCCTCAGATTCGGGTCTGTTTTGTCGGGAGGGAGGCGAGCCGAACTGCTAACCATCCGGCTACCTGACGAACCGGTGGGGGTGAAAGGGCTCTCCTCTCCTCACAGAAGATTTTCCTCACACATTTCCAGTTTCGACACAAACTGAGATGGATAAACTGACCATAATTTCAGGGTGCCTCTTTCTGGCTGCGGATATTTTTGCCATAGCTAGCATTGCAAATCCGGACTGGATCAACACAGGCGAGTCGGCAGGTAAGACCATTCGAGTCGTGGTTGTTTATCAGGATACACAGCGTTATTGTGTGTGTTTTTAACCTGGAGTATCAGCATCATCTGTCTGTTGATAGTATTTTCACATTTAAAAAGGTTGCCTCATCCTCATAGCACTTGTCTCTAACGTGGGAGGCTTTTCCTGCCGGATGTAACACTAGCCTAATCCTTAAGACAAATCTACGCAATTCTTGTCTCTTTTTCCATCAGCATTATTTTTCCATTGTCTTCTCCAGACACGTGATAGGACGGCACTGTGTTCTAAGACAGTGCTGCATTTGTAGGCCTGTGCTAATAGCACACGCCTCCTTTAAAGGTCCGTTTTGTCACTACCCTTTAGGCCAGATGCTTTTTATTTATTTTCTATTGAACTAAATTAACAGTCACTTTTTTTCTAAATAGACTCCAACAAAAACGCAGGCGTTTAGAGGTTGTATTCGGCCAGCTACAGAATGTTTACCACAGTTTTACTCAGTTTTATCCCTCAGTGACTGCTTCGTTCATGTAGTGAGTCTAATATTTTTAAGACATTGCACGGTGTTGATCGGAGAGGCCTAGTTAAATACATACATTAAATGACTTTAGAAGCCCATACACGGTTGCTCATTTTTATTTACTTCAAAACAGAGGCTGGCTATTGATAGACAGCTGCGCTTTGTTCGCCATTCTGGGCAGCCCTATAAGTGGGTCAGCAAGGGTTCAACCACAATGTAGTGAATTCAGCCGGATTGCTCCAAGGCTTCTGTTTTGCTCATTTACATGTTATACGGTGTCGTCATGAATCAGGTCAGGTGCACTCTGACTCTTTTCATTCGCAAGAAGAATGTGCCACTTTGACACCTTTCTCCTTGCTTCAGTCTTAAGGGGCTTATGACTTTTATGAATTTTATGGCTTATGAATTTTAGTTTTAGAGCATGGATGTTTGTACAGAATATGAACTGATAGCCAGACTTGGTGTTAAAGCTGTTTTGTATAGGCCACTTACCTTTCAGGTGCCTTCTTTGGCATCTGCATTGGCAGTTTTTCAGCAATGTACACAAGCAAGCAGACGAGCAAACCACTTGAACTGTTTTATACTATTGGCTATGGGTTCCTGCATACAGGCACTGTTTAAGGTGAACATGACCCCAAATTTGCCCTTTAGTATTGTAGAATATGTAATCCTTATAATACATAATCTAGTTCTGAGGCTTTAAGGATATAGACAGTTTATGGTAACTGACATGAATATTTACCTATGTCTTAAAAGGGAATTCCATTGATTTATTTTTTAAATATAAAAATACATCGTCGTTGAGATGTAAATAAAGTAATTCTGAGTGGTTTGATGTGAAATGCACTCTTCTGTAAAATCCTACAGTGCCAGAATTGCTGTTGTTTAGAACCAGATGTCTGTAGCGTTTGCTACCTTTAAAAGCTATGTCACAGAAAGCTGTTGTGTAATGTGGTTTTAAATATGCGATCTGATGACGTTTTGGACTAAAACATGTATTCTTAAATCCAGTCATGGTGGAGAGGTACCTACAGGGTGTTCTAAGGCAAAATAGGCCCCATGGAAATTTAGTTTTTCAGATTTTCCACTATTTTACTATTATCAACATTACAAATAACAAGACACACATGTGGATTCACTGATGATTTTTAATGGTAAATAAAACCACCTTTGCATTGTATATATTGTGATCCCTGGTTCTTAGCATCAGCACTGTAAAGAAATCAGTCAGCGAGTTTCTGTATAATGCCTCATTTCACATCAAACCACTCTGAATGACCTTGTTTACATCGTAACGATTGAATTACACAGAAATTTTTATAAAGTCTGTGGAGTTCCCCTATAAGAAAAGACATTTTTATATGTGCTCATTTATTTAAATGAATCCTTTTCTTGCCCTGATGAAATGTTACAGTCAGTCTAATAGATTATAGTCAGCAACTCTGTACTGGAACTATTCTGTCTGCAAAACCAAAGTGTAGCTTGTAGGTGACAGTACTTTTGTGCTTCTATGTCTGTACCAGTTGCTGAGTAGAGATCAGTGTTGGGAGAGTTTTTATTCATTGTGAAACCACAGAGTTTGTGTAATACTCACACTTGATGGTCTGATAGTTGGTGGTTGAAGTGACAATCAGCGGTTATGAGTGCTCGTCTCTTCTGTAACCGCTAACAGAAACAGAACGAGCAAACAGTCTAGATTAACCTGAATAGTGCTGGGCAGTCGGCTGTACCTGTACACCACGAAATTTGCAAATGCTTTTCTGTTTTAGCAAGATATTATAGTGCCAGTAAATAGGTGTCCGTGTGCCCTAGCAGTTTGTTTTTACTTTTTTGTTCTGTTTTGGGCCTTTTGCTCATGGAATCCAGGACCTAACAGTCAAAAGGGATATCCACCGATTTGTCAAAATTTCAGCATAATTCAGTTGTTGAGATGTAAACAAAGTCATTCAGAGTGATATGATGTGAAATTGTTTAGTGTAGTGTTTTAATGGTGGTAATAGAAACTGCAAGTCACAATTTCACAATGTCTAAGAGTTTTATTTACTATTCAGAATGACCAGTGAACCTGAGTAGTTCTGAGTAGTATTGATAATGGTAAAATAGTTGTCAGTCTGAAAAAAAACTGTTAGATTTAATTTTTCTTTGGGGGCTGTTTTGCTTACAGTGCCCTGCATGTACCTTTCTGCCACAAGTGGGGGCGAAAAATGTTTTAGGCTAAAAGCTTGCCTCGAGTATTGTTAAACAGTGTCTCAGGCTCCAGGCAGTGTATTCATGGCAACTTCATATTATAACTTTCTTTGAGGTAGGTTTACTCAGAGGTAGGTAAATTCTTCAGTTGTCTGGCTCTGGTTCTTATCACCACCACTGGGAAGTATTTAGATTTTTTCAAGAAGGGAGCATTTGACATCAACCCACTCTAAATTACTTTGTTTACAATTGAATGATTTAATTATACACAAATTTTGAAAAATCTGTGATATGTCCATTTACCTGTGATGTATATCTTTCACTATATGCATTAGATTCTTTTGAAAGTGAAAACTATAAGGAATGATAATATTAAGTAGTAGGTGTCTGTTCTGGATTGTGTCTCGTTAAAGTTTACAATACTGTGTGAGATTCCCTTTGGTCTCTTTTAAGAGAAGCAGAACACAACAAAACAGTCCAGTCAAAAAAGTTATGTCTTGTAAGAGATTTTTTTGACTTAGAGTAGTAGCACTCAGGAAGTAAAGGTTCATGTAACTTCATTAATGTAAGCTTAGTCACCTGATACTGTGAAATATTTGTAAATTATAATGATTTAAAATGTTTTCAATACTGCCTAGTCCTACACCAAATAAAATTACAATACTTAGAAGAAATGACTGTGATTATGCGTACGACGTCACCATTAGGATTCATAATTCATGCAGCTAGTTCACATTATGTAGCGTCTCTGAAGGAAATTCTTCACTGACTGAGCCTTGTATAAACCATTGTCACGTTTTTTCCTTCCCCTGCCCGCTATCGACAGTGAAGTGTCCGTGGCTCTGCCCTTCCTGCTGAGGACCGGGATGAAGCAAAATTAGAACGTTCTCTCCGGAGACAGTGAACGTCATTTTATAGAAAGTAATTTTGTGCCGACTAGTCTACCTCTAGAGGCTGTGGGCGGACCTATTTTAATCTGACCTTTAGTTATTTTATTCCTGCTTATTTTTGGAGCACTGGTGGCTGTAGGTAAATCCCAAATTACTACTGACTTAAGCATAGCATGTTTGATGTCCACATAGGCCTGGGCGAACGATAGAATGTTATGTTGCCTGAATCACATCTTGCTGATCACATGGTTTATTAAAGAGTCTAATGGTGAAGGCCGGTTAAGTTGAGAGTTGCCTTTAGGCATCAAGATTTTTAAGGAAGACACTGTGGCTCTTGTTGGGGCCTTGAAAGCTTAACTTGCCTTTTTTCCTCCTTATTTATTTATTTTTTTTAATGATGTAGTCTATGGTAGTAGATGTCATTCAGTTTCTGTGTGAAATCTAATTGTTATGGTAGTTACTGCCTGGGGACTGAATGGATACTGTGAAGCGTTGATCCTTGCATTTAACTGGATGTGAAAAAAGACTTATATTTGAAAATATATAGATGAGAGAGATTGTTTTGATGCAGCTGATTAAATGCCTATTTGAGACAGAATGAAAAAGGAAAAACCTGATCTTGCAGATATTATTAACTCTCACCAATATCACTTGTCAAGGTGGAATCCATATCTTTGTCCTTTTTTGCTGGAAGCGTTTTCGGCACAAAGGTATCTTCAAGTCTCAAGTGTTACGTTAATAAAAAGCCTTTGGAAATGTTTCCATTTCTTAAAGTACAGTCAGAATCGACCTCGTGCAAGTGCTGTTGATATGATTGAGTGTGCAATGATGTTCATAGCTTGTTTAGAAATCAGCACTGGCCAAGGGGCCCATTCGCTTCCTGCCTGTACTCCTGTGTGGTCAACTCTTCAGCAGCTTGTGGTCATTTCTGCTGTTCTCTTTCTACTTGCTACTCCCCTATAGTCCTTTTATGCCATTTTGCCTAACTTTCGCATGTGACCTTGGGAACACGTAGGCGCTTATTTCACTGCTGCTACTGCTGCTTTCCCTCCTGGTCTTTGAATATTGTGAAGCAGAAGCTGTGAAACATCACACAGTCACCTGACTGTATGCAGAGGACCTAACATACGAGTAATACTGACATTTAAAGCCAGTGCCTCAAAGGATTATTGTCTGTTGAGCTTTTCTTACCTCAGAATGGCATATATCAGTGAGAGTATCTTAACCTCATTTCCGTCACTGGTTTCATCAGTCGTTTTGATGTCTGAGTGTGATGTGCCATTTTAAATAAGAGTGCTGTTTCCCTGCCTCTGAGGTCGGCACTTTTGGTAAACCATAGATGTATCACAATGATTTTACTCCCACACATGCACATTCTTAGCGTGACTGGTAGACTGTAATGTTGCCTTCAGCATAGCTTTTTCAACTAGGCCAGGCTGCAGATTAATTATGCCTCTTGTTATATGTTTTGCTGCCAGTGTGTTACTTTTAAAGGAGCTGTCAGGTCAGCTGTAGATTTTAGAAATCTCAGTAAAGCTAAAGAGACGTGACATGTGACTTGAATCATGAACCAGAGTTATATCTGGGGGACAAAATATCCTTAACCATTCATCAACTGCACTGATTGATCAGGACTGGGTAGCTACAGAAACAACCAGACAGCTGGAACATTTTAATGACCGGTGTTGGGCTTTGATTCTCTTTAGATTAGTGGAATACAGAAGTAAAGTTTAACTGCAATCTGCCAGTGGCTAATGCAACACTGTTATCATTTGCTAAATTATGGTAGATGGGTGACAAACTGTCAAAAGCAGTGTTAAAGTACCCTTAAAATCACAATTTAAAACGCAACAAATCTGTCAAATTAAAAAAAGTTGAATATTTCTTTGTTTTATTGTTATGCCCCAGGAACTACTAAAAATGGCATAAGATCATCCCTAAACCTTAACACTCATTAAGAATGCAAAGATCTATGAATATGCACATTTATGCAAATTGTAAACGCCCCCTTGCTGCCCTGTTTCTGTACCCACCCTTGCGCCCACTACCCTGCAGCTGTCTTGTTGCAGACTGAGCAAGTAAGACGAGGCAGAGCAGAAACAAAGCTCCCACTGAAACTTTGATAATCAGAAAGATGCTGTCTTTGTCACTCCACTACCAGTCACTCAGTTTCACTTGCTCAGATTTGAGTCTTTTTCCTCTAATCATGCATCTGTAAATTGTCTGTGGTGTCAGTGAGCTGGAATTGTTGGTGGTTTAGCGTTCTTGCTAAGCTAATGTTAGCCTCTGGTGCTAACAATGATATGAAGTAAAAGTAGCTAAAGCTAACAGTCCAGTTTCAATCTATGTTAGTGCAGGCATGTTCTGGAGCTGTAAGCATAGACATAGCTTGTTTGTGACATTCAAAACCAAGCTGCTATGTAGTGCTTGACAAATGGCTTTTTCAGATATACTGGGAAAACTTATTTTTTAATGGGAAATTGTAACTATGGTTACACATTTTTTACAAATATCAGTCTATATAATATGAAAAAGCCATCCAAGATGATTTAACAATTAAAAAAAACACATTTTTGAAGGCAGGGGGTCATCCAGGGATCCAATGTTATAATCTGTGGACTCCACAATGCTAATAGTACTGGCATTGGTAGTTTGGACTTAATTAACACTAGGTTGTGTAGTGCAGGGCTGTGGCAAAGGGTAGCTGACAAAATCCACACTTATTCTAATTTGGTATGAGGAAAAAGCTTCCTGCTATATGGTCCTGCCTAGCTCAAATCCAGCAAAGAAAACACAAAAGTGCAAGAAACTCTTAATCAAATTGATCAAATTGTTATTTGACAGCACTGAAGTAATTGTTGACAGCTGTTTTAACACAGTCCACCACTGCTTGGAGGTAGTTTCCAGTTCACCCCCTTTAAAGACCAGCCACGCAGTAATGAGACTCCAGTATTATTCAGGTGTTGCAACCTATTAACTGAAAGGGAAATTGTCTTTTCCATCCCAAGTTTAGAGTGTATATCTGTTGTGTTGTTTCATTTAAATAGAATTGGCAGTGTGCAGACAAGAGCTCCAGCAAACACTGGAGATTACACAATAGAAACCCTTCAAACTCAGTCCGTGACTAAGAATCTGCGATCTCACAGGGACAAAATGCGAGTTGGTGGTCGTGACATTTTGAAAACAAAAATCCCTCCCAGCCTTTCATTCCCGGTAGCACTCAGTGTGAGCAGAATGATTAATACGCCTCTGTGCTTGCTGTATGCTGCTTATTCACTTTACAAGGGGCTTGATTGTGTACAGTAATATATTGTTTTGGATCTGTCAGGCATTTTTAAAGGTGCCATTTCTATCCATGGTGAAATAAGCGCCACCATGTAAATGCCAATCCCTCCCACTGATCTCAAGCTGCTCTCTAATATGTAGCCTACAGGACACTTGCACAATTCTGAGTGAAAAAACAGCAAGGGGGTTGCACTCGTTTCTGAATCCTGCAAGTTACTTTTCTGCTAGTTACCCATTCAGATGTCTCCAGATTTAAAACCACTGAATTGAACTATGGCATTCACATGTTGGGCTGGCAGTATTTTGAGGCATGTTGCCTTGACTTTGTACAATTGTTGACTTAGGAGAACACCTGTCTTAATGCAAATGTGCAATAAGTGGCTGGTATACCATAGAGACACGACAAGTTTTATCAATTGTATAGAGTGCTACATGGCTCTGGAAAGAGGGGTTATGACCAAATTGAAGCTCAGAGCCTCAGTCCTGTTTGTTGTGGTGCGTTCTGGCAGTGCTAAAGGAGGGGAACACCAGCTCTGCTGCTGTTGTGGTCAGTCTCAGGCAGACGAGTCTGGTGTAGGGGTAAAATTAACTTTAGCCAGTGACTCCTTAGGCAAGGGGAGCCCATTCCCAGCTCTGGCGATCCCATACCCTGCACATTTTTGTGATTTGTCTAATGAAGCACATCTGATTCAACTCCTGGAATAATTAACAAGCTTGTTGTGGACTGGGACAGGTGTAAATTAAAGAAAACAAAAAAAAAATGCAGAAAATATGCAGAGCATGGGATTGCCAGGACTGGGATTGGGAACCCCTGCTTTAGGACTGACCAGGACTGGACTGAGAGCCGCATGACGCAGCTTAACTCAGCCTGCATCTTGCGCTCAGTGCAGTTTTTTATGATGATAAAGCGGCAACCTAGGCAAATAAAATAGCTTGATTAGAATAATAAAAACAACGCACACTCAAAAACAAACAATATTCAAGTGAGAGAAGTGACTCATAAAAGCTGTATTTCATTAAGGGCATCAGCTGTTGATTCTTTCACAGTGCATCCCTAGATGGGCTTTAGCTTGACTATTGATATGCTGTTGCGGCCTGCCGGATAGGTTTTGAACTTGAACAAACCTGCTTAAAATTGTGGTTAATTATGAAATGTGAACATTATTATTTATAAGGGTTATTTTGAGAACTAACAGGTCAGAAAATACAAACAAGTATTCAGAGTTTGTAAAATGCTGTTCATGACACACACACACACACACACACACACACACACACACACACACACACAAAAACACACACACACAAACATATATATTTTTTTACAGCTCCACATCAGATTAGCATATGTAAACAGCTGAGATTGCAATTGGTCCAATATAAGATGCTAAATTTGCTTTGGGAAATTGTTCTAATTACTTATTTAATTTTTGACCATAGCTAGAGATTGCAGCATAAGAGGTTGGTTTCAGCAAATGAATGGAGAGGCATTTGAAAGATGCTTTTAAGAACCTCTATTCTAATTGATAAATGGAGATGCAGTGGTAGGATTTCAGAAGGTAACAAAAAGAATCTGTAAATACCATTGGCTCATTATTCCACCGTTCAAAGTATTCAGTAAAGCAATATGCATTATTTCACCAAATGCATGTGATTGTCTTCTGTCAATGAGAAAACTCATTGGTGCTTACCTGTTAAAGAATTGTTTCTTCTTGTTTGGATATCATTGTAAGTCTGTTTTTGGAATTTAAAGTACTGCATCTTTAATGACATGTATTTCTTTCTCATTGATGGTTCATGAATATATGTGCATGTCTGTCCATGTTCTTTTACGGTGAGGTAAAAAGCGAAAGCCTGCAGCGACACACACACACACAGCCTCCGCTTTCCACCCACAAGGGTTCACATAGGCGGCTTGACTCATCCCCATAGCGCTTCCTATCTCCAGCTCAGCTCGCCCAGCACTAATGAGAGAATAGCAATGCTCAGGAAGCATTTCCTGCTGCAGCAAATGCAGGCGCTGAGCAGGAGGCTGATCCGGTGATGAGGTCATTGGACCCTGTCATGATGGGCTAGGGAGAAGGTGTTCTTTGTGAATTGCATCTACCTGACCTCACTAACTCCCTGACCTCACTTTGATTCAAAGTCATTAGGAAATGATTCTGTGCATCATAATCCGTTATTTCAGCACAGTTTGATTTATTCGGGTAGAATTCAATTTGAATACAGAAGTGTGTATTTTACAAAGTTTTTTTTACATTTGAAAATAGCCCAATAGCCATGCACTTGAATATTATTGTAACATTTTAATAAATGCATTTTTACAAGTGAAACAAAACACAGATTTTTACTGTGGATAAACAGGTTGAAGTAGAGCTGGGCGATATGGCCAAAAATGTTATCACGATAAAAAAAAATTCATATCGTTCAATATTGATACATACCGTGATAAATGTCAAATCATTATTTCTTTCAAGTTTGAAGGCTGATTTTTGCTCCTGGGGGGTTAATTGCTGTTTTAAACTATCCTTTATGGTCGGAACACGACAAACACTCGGCAAACAGTGGAACATTTCACAAATTTGTCATGGGACAGTGGGAGAGAGTGTCTGGTGAGCTGTTTTTACCAGCTGGGAAAGCATGGCTAGTTTGTAATAGTCATATTTTAAGAAAGAAAACAGATTATTTTTAGCTGGTGACGAGCGCTCGGCTACCCCATTACAAATGACATCACAGTATTCTGACACCAGCTAGCGACGACTGGATTTCTCTATACTATCGTAGTAGTTTAAGTGGTGAACCGCAAAATATCAACACCAGACCAACAGAGTCCTCCTTTTAGGTACGTTTAAACTGAAAGCGGTGCTGACGGAGCGCTGCTTCAAGTTAGCCAGCTGCAAAAAACAGCTAGCCTGGAAAGTTAGCGCTCTCCCGGAAAGCTAGCGCTCTCCCGCTCTCCAATGCCTCACAGCTTCCTCAGTTTACTTTCGTTTAAATCAGGGCTGTAATTTACATGAACCCACTTCTTTCTTTCACTTTCGTTGCTTGGGAATGCACTCATACTTAAATATGACTATCCGAGCGCTGTAACAGCGCTGTAGTTGTGAGGATTGTGATTTAACGCTGCTAAAGCTGGTTAGGATGTTAGGAAAGAGGTGAGTTCACTGTAGGACAGTATAGTTACACCACTGACCTCGTCACTCACACTCGGTCACAGGAGAACAGATCGCCGGTCGCTCCACTCAAACAGGGAATGTATAACTCCGCGTTTCAGCCGCTGCTAAAGACTCATCTTACTCGTGGCCCCCTCCCTCTCTAATCATGTAGAAAAACTCGGAAGTGCGCCCTCTCCTGGCGACAGCAGAGTAGTGTCGCTTTCCTTTCAGTAGAAAACGCCTCAGGCTTTCGCTGAACGTGGGAGTGTGAGAATGGTGTATTATATCGGACATTTATCGAACATGTCGTATCGCTCTATCGAGGAAAAGTTATAACGCGATAATTATCGTTATTGTTTTATCACCCAGCCCTAGGTTGAAGTGCTTTTGGTCATCTTATATTCCCATAACCTCATCTGTGAGTTAAGATGGGACTCGTCAGATACTTCTCAGTATTCACCCTGAAGATCATTTTTTACTGTAAAAGTAGCTTTTTTTCATTGTAAGTGTTTTGATTGCAGAGTTGTGTGTATGTCACAGAATTTACACCTACATTATTTTAGTTGGTGGCTGAAATACAGCACCATTTTAAAGCACAACTCACAGTAAGAGCTAACCAGGCTAAAGTACAGTGAGAGGCAATGGGAGAAGACCATATGTCTCTCATGTAAATTCAAAATCACTATTTTTCGTAAGCTTCCATGCATAATCCCTAACATACTGCTGCTGTAATAGATTTATCATGCTGATTTCAGCTCTCCTACTTTGGTAATAATTTTCTAATCTTTTCACTAATCATATTTATTTCATAGTGGTATAACAGTTCACAAAATCTAGTTCAAACAAAATAGAATTATGTTGAATTAATACTGTTTGACTTTAGTTACTGTTAAAATTAACCACCCCCATGGGGAAAGTTAAAAGCAGTATAGCAGCAGAGATTTGCAGGTTCCTTGAAGAAAAATACCAGTCGTGCTCAGATACTTTTTAAAATAGTTTGGTAAAAAAGTAAAATGTGAGGTTGCACCCTGCTCTCCCCTCCCCTTTCAGCATGCCTGTTCTATTCTGTTCTGTTCTTTTTCAGCTTGTCTGTTCCTCAAATGGGGTACAGTTCATTTTTCAGTCTCTCACACACACATACCTTTAGTTGTGTTTCACGTGTTCTCTCAAGTGAATATAAGTTCTGTATGCTTTGTTGAGTTGTGTAGGCCAGTGGTTCTCAAAATTCTCAAACCAGTTCTCAGGGGCTGCCAGACGGTGCTGATTTTTTGCTCCAGCACATTGTGAAATTATGGGCTGTTGCATTGTTAGGAGCTTCTTAATGCAATATGTATTATAATGCAAGCAGCATGACATGATACAATAGCAAAACAGATCACATTTTTAGTTAATATTTACATTCATGTTTTTGTGGCTAAACTGCTGGTCGGAGCACAGAGAGGCAGAGGAGTGAGCTTTCTGCACTTTTATTCTTATATTTTCAGCACTTCTTAGTGCTCGTTTTTGGGCACATATGCATGTGAAAGAGAGTCTGTGGCTGTAAAATGATCACTGCTGCAGATCACATTCAGGGCAATCACATCATTTGTTTAGTATTTAACAGTGTTAAAACATGATGCAGGCTTGTAAACATGGAACCTAAATGCTAACAGCTAAGCACTAATCACAGCATCTACAAAATAATAATTCACTATAACCATGAACTTGTGAAACTAACTTGAGTACACAACTAGTAGTCATACATGCTTTAACAACAGTTGGTTAAATATACTAATTTCATTCATGCACAGAATGATAAACGAATAATTCAACAATAAAATACAAATAATAATAGAGCTTACCACTAATTATTAGAGCACATTTGCCATGTGTTGAATGTTGTAAAATGTTGCACTCTCAGGATTGAATGCAGTGTCTGTTTCACTTGCTCATACATGTGCCATGTAAAAGTAAATTCATAAATATCAACACATCGATGTCCCTGAGGTATTGGATTGAGAGCTGCTGCTATAGGCCACTGTCAAATTAGTAGTGCTGATCATTTTTTGCAATACTATTTACTAAACGTTGTTGTCAGTAGGTCATTTCTCAACTCTGAGGCTTCCCTACAGTGACAGGTGTTCTCGCTGGTGAGGACTGCTGGGAAGTTATGCTGCTTCAGTGCTTTGACTTCAAATGTAATGTTCCAGGTTTATTTATCCAGATGTGTAGCTGCAGAAAGCTCATCCAAAATTGTGTGTGTGTTTGCATTTAAAGCCCGCCTGTCTGAAATTGCACTGTGGCATGCCAGCTGTTTGTAAGGCTGGAATTTGAGTGAAGTTGTGAAGCAGCAGGAGGACTGCAGGGTGCTGAGGTAAATGTTTACAGGATGCAGACACAGGTCTTTATCAAGCTCTTAAACTTCTTTTTCACCAGAACAAGGCACTTTTTCCTATTATCAAACTCCAACATAGGCATATGTGTCTCAGAGTTTGGAGGAAAGTGTTAGAGCATGGACATCATGAGCTGAGGGGCTGGAAGACAGGGAGAACAATCATTCAATCCAAAAACAAAAGAACTGCTCGTTAGATTATATGTAAGTTAGTCAGGCTAAATCACAGCCCATAGCAGACTATTACATTTTCACCTTCCACAGTATTCTTTTATAAAGGTGCCTGTCATCCAAATTGTCTCATGTCTTTGTTTGTCTGAGGAGTTTTTTAAAGGACTGGACTGCGAGGCTGTTGTTTGAGGGGTCCATTAATCTGAAGGTTTTTGAATGTAGGGAGGAGGGCATCTTCAGGTTGCATGTTGGTAGATGGAAGAAGGAAGAAGCCAAGAGACCTTTGGCTTCACGCTGTTAATGAGTATTATGTCTGCGTCTGTAATACTTTATATTTCTGTGCTGTATATGAATGGTGTTTCTACAATTACCCCACAATAGCATGATTATGTATGATTGATTGTGCTACACAGCCAGTTGGCCCTTTCTTTCAGCATTTTATTTGATTAATGCTAGCTGTTAGTAGTCAACTGATTTTTTGTTTAAATGCTGGTGTGGCCCATCAAAAAGCAAACGATGTTATATATATTACCGCTTTGGCTAAAAGAACGTACTGGAAGTGTGTGTTTTTTCCTGTATTCATTTAGCTTATACAGGGTGAGCGTCAAAGAAAACAAATGAGTATATGTGATTCCCCAAAAAAAGCTGATATTCGATATTTTTCATGTACATATCTGCTGATGCTGATACATGGGGTTTTAATAAAATGTGTTAATGAGGATTACATCTTCATAGATTAGCATTATGAAGAAATAAAACATTTATTCCTATGGAGTTACAAAATGTAGTAAAATGTATAAAATACACACATTTTAGCACAGTAACCCAGCATCGAATAAATGTTTTGCTCTTCCAAAGTACAATAAATACATAATCAAATATTGGTCGAATCATCTGTCATCAAAAGATCATTCTGATGCCGAAGACATTTTTGAAGCATTTTTAGGTTACTGATATGATTCTGATATTGTGCGTGCCTTATCAGTGCACCCCTAAAAATAAATTCTGTTGATCTACATTGACATTGCTTTTAAATAAACTCTTAACTGATGTAAACCTATATCATCCTAGGCCTGAGTGACGCCTCAGAAGTCAAGTCCTCTTCATATTAACTGTTTCCATGCTCTCCGTTTGGTGAAGTGCAGGAAGGACTGAGCTGCAAAGTTGTTATTCTCCCAGCTGTGTTTTAGGGTGTTGTAGAGGAGGCCAGGATTTCCTCTGTTCTTCCGTGTGTGTGTGTGTGTGTGTGTGTGTGTATATGTCACCCTTTCACTGAATCCTCTGGCTGTTTTTTAGGGTATTACAGTAACGCAGACGCTTTCTCCTCAAGTGCATTATGAAACACCCTCAGGGTGCCGTACTGCATTTCTTAGCTGTCGTAAGAAATTCTTTTCAACCTAACTCATTTTTTCTGTCAAATCTTTTTGCACCATCAAAACTACTTCCTGCCTATGTTGTGTAAATGTTCCTTGACAAATGCATCAATAGAAATGGTCTGAAGTGACTTAGAAATGGATAAGAAAATAATCTCTTCCCATTAACAAATGTGATTTTTTTAAATTATTTTTTATTTATATATTTTTTTCCTCCTCCCTGCAAGGTTTTCAATTGACAGCGACAATATGAAACCCTGAGACCCACTTGAGGGTCTTGGCCACTATAAACCATTAAATTTCATTATTAAAATAATGGTGAAGCAGTATAGCCTTATATCACAGTAAATCAGGGTTCATATTACAGAAATGTCTTAAGATCTGATAGGTCAAGAGAAGATTTTTCACAAATTCATATTACAGAAGCAAATATTATCTTAATGTAGGAATTGCATCTTTTCTTACAGCATCTTATCTCAAATTTGGAAATCTTACCCTATTCAAAGACGACAGTCAACTTTCATGTCTGTTACCAAGCAACTGACAATATGCGCACAGCTGAAACATAAACACATGAGCTTGCAGACTTGCAAACTAGCAGAGGTTTTCATCTATATAATGCACTAAACAGTTCCTTTGAAACTTCCACGTAATGCAACTTTAGCCTCAGCACTAAAGAAATCTCACTGTGATCTGAGAGCTATGTTCGCTTTGTGTCTTTATCATCCAGGAACACCAGCAGCAGCATGTGCAATGCTCCAATACCATCACTTTTAAAGGAGCAACTTTGTGGAGAAGTTGTTATATAATTTTGTGAGGACTAATCTTTGTCAGGCTGCAGTTCATTATAAGGACGTGCTTATAACAAATGAGGACAAAACTGTTGCCCATTTCCTGAGAACACTGCATTCAGAGAGTGCTTAGTTATTTTAAGCAACAGCACAAAGTAACTTGCATAATGCATGAATTTTTTATATAACCTTATTTTCTTTAGTAATGTTTTAACTTTCCTGATGACAGTAGTACAGTTCTGTTAAAGCGTGTAAACCCATTCAGGTCCACCTGCTCCATTTCACAGTTGCCAGTTTGCCAGTTTGTTAGATACTGTGTACAATTTTACTATATAGGTCTACTTTATATGGTGCACAATAAAGATTTAAAAGAACAGACTGTAGCCTGTCTCGTCCTGCACAATATCAGCTCCCCTCTACGTCGTCCATTTTTGGAAAGGAACTACCATAGGGCCACCAGTGAGCAGATATTATTTGGGTGGTGGGCAATTCTTAGCACAGCACTAACATACTAGTGGCATGTTCATGAGTATTTGCTGTGGCTGAAACACGCATACTAGCATGTGTTGCTTGTGTTTTTAACTCACTGTGAACACTTACTGGCCACTTTATTTGAAACGCCTACCTGGTTGGTCCACCATGTGGTCTTCGTTCAGGGATTACAACAAATCTTCCATGTACTATTTGTGTTGGTCTTCCTTTTGCCCTTAGGTGGTCTACAGCAAGTAAATTGAAACTGTAATAAACACTAATCTGCAGGGAAGTCAGTGGTATGCATCAGAAATAGGGCAGGCTACTTCACAATATGATAGATATCACTATACAGGTGTCATGAAATGATATGGTGGCACAGCATACCAGACCTACAACAATCTTACACATTTCTTGGTAAAGGTTTGCATTAAAACAATAACAATGAATAAATAAATCAGGGGGAAAGGTTTTTACAAATTTGTAATGGTTACCATAGTGTTTTGTTTACTACAATAATAATTAATAAAGCAAATAAATAATGGTTTAACGATTCTATTATAGATGTGGTTTTCTCTAAGAAGGAGGAGACAGTGGAGTAAACTTTTCACTTTTAATCATAATCATGGCACATGCACCAGTCAGCATGAAGACTCACAGGCTGTTTACACCTTACATTATCATGCGTTTTATGTCTGGATCATATATGGATACATTTTGACCGGATTCCATTTACACTTTTTACTGTTATACCTCCCTGTTATGACCAGATGAGATCTCATTTTCCTAGCACAGCAACGCATATGTCGTTTTACTTCTGTATACTTTTTCCTCTTATGATTCGGCTCAGCTAGCTTGGCGCGGGTGCGTTCATTGATGCGTTCAAATAACTTCAGCCTCACATATTCTTTATCTTGTGTTTCATTGTTTATCCTCTTTCCTCGCTCTGCAGATGAATTTGTGGTTAGTTGCACGCGGATAGAGAAAACGCAGTACACTTACACTTGGGTTGAATGTGGCAGAGACCTGACTCTGACCACCTCTGAATGTAGTTTGCAATCTGATCATAATCCAGTTGCAAAGGGTCCTGTCTGTTTACATGAGGGCTGGAAAATATGACTATTCCAGCCACACTGACCAACTGCATGTTTGATTAAAAAAGAACTTAAATTAGTCCTGTTTATTTGGATTTAGTACAGTATGTGAAATCATCCTGTTCATAATCATTTTTTTCCTAGTTTTTGATAGTATTGTTAAATGTGGCACTACTTCATCAGTTACAGCTGATCAAATGTCAAAGAAATACAAATTGACATTGTGTATTGTTAAAACATCTTGATGTATCATGATTTTACTTTGTCATAACGCCCAGCTTTAGTTTACACCTGGCTTTTTGTCCGACTGTGATCCGATCACCTAAAACGCATGTCGATGCAAGGAGTAAACAGTCTCATAGCCTGCGCATGTGTGAGAGAGTAAGTGGCTGTAAAATTAACAGCAAAAACAAAATGCTCACTAATGCGTGCCATAGATCAAATACAGCTCATTAACACAGTGCTGCAACACAAGGCAACACTGCAAAGACCTAAGCAAAATACTAATGGATGAGTGCTAATACCAGCTGGCTACAAACAAATACATTTCTACTAGTGCAGACTAAACCAGGTCATTAGAATTAACTTCAGTCTGTGCTGGGTTTCTCCTGAAAGCACAACATGCAGAACAGATCAGAATGCAACACCTTCTCCAATGCAGCCTTTTGGAAAAATACTACATGGAGTAATCCCTGACTGTCAGAGCACATGTTTGCAGACATGTATATTGTGTATGCATAGTATTAACAATTGAAATTACTTGCAACAAATAACAAACATATTTAAACATCTCATGTTCATTTCATTTTCCCTATCCTACCAGTCAAACCAGAGAATGATCCACAATACAGGTAGACAGATGGAAGACTTTTTTCATTATTCAATCCTGCTGCCCCACCTCCGGCCATGCTTTTGAATGTTGTGTTTACTAAATGAGTTTCTGCCGGTAAAGAATGAAGTTGTGATATCTGCCTGTTGAGGAAACTGATGAAATTCTCAAGAGAACGTCACACCCTTCTCAAAGTCACACTCCAGCCACATGAATTCATTGTTCCACTCCACTTTGAGCTTTGTAATTCTTCACCACCTCCCTCCAGTCGTCATTTGTCATCTGATTGAATTGTTCTTTTTTTTGGGGGGGTTGACATAGAAGTGTGTTCTCTGTAAGAGAGTACTTATTTTCAGATGCTCTGTGTGTAGGGAAGCATCTGAGACTGAGACTGGTTTGTTTTTAGCAAATGGCACATAACACTACTGTTCAGATTGTCCTGGTAAACTTTGATGGCCACCAGTCACTGCGTAATTTTTTAGTTTTCTCAGTAGCCATGAGAATAACGTTGGGCCAGAAGTGAAAACAGTCTGAAACACTGGGTTTTCATCACACCACTTGCTCTCTATACAGGAGTTAAGATGTAATGAATGGCCATTGTTTTCATGGCTCTATGTCTGTTCTCCGTACTGTCTTCTGTGACATTTTATTGACCTGCAGGTTGTGAAGACAAGCTCTTCATGAGCAAATGACAGATTCTAAGCTCGTCTTATTTGAAATCTTTTCTGCTAGTGTGTTTGTATGGGTGTGCATGTCAGCAGCAACACTTTGAGGTCTTTTGTCTCCTGGGGCCTTGTGAATGATCAAGTCACAAGCTCCATCTCTTTTTTATTTATTTATTTATTTTTTTATCTCGTTTGTTCTCTTTGCCTCGGGTCTACTCTTACTTGAAAGTATACTTATGATCAAGTGCTTCTCTGTGCCATGTGTTTTCTGGGTCTTTACTCTTCCAGCCTTTCACCCTCAGGCTCTGTGACTGGGATAAATGGACGCTAGGCTTTAGCAGATGATGCTCTACATCTGGAAGTCTTAGCCACACAGATAATATGACGGAAACCTGCGATGCAGTTTGCAGTACGCAAAGTGACAGATTGTGGATTGTCAGTTTGTGATGTGACTACATAGTTGTGTGAAGATAGAGGAACATGAATTTCAAAGTTCAACCTGGTAATAACTCAGAAATGAGAAGATGGTATGAACTGTTGCATCAGTAAGTCGTGGGCAGTATGGCCAGGAATCTATAATGTGGTATAAATAAAGTTTCTGACAATTTCAGTATATATCACAGTATAGTGTATTTGTTTTTTTTTTTTTAATAAAACAGTTTTAGATGCTTATATAACTCTCAGACACTGCTGAAATTTGAGAAATTCACGCTATCGGATGAGAAGAATTGAGAAGCTGCATACTACGGTATGGTCCGATGCAGCTGACCGACAGAGGCGTCGGCACTGGCGGTGCGAAAGGAAAATGAAGCGCAGTTATGAGGGCTGGTGTCTGCGCTAGGCTAAAGGCTAACCCCAAGAGACTGGATGTTCCT